>NC_068357.1:57207139-57351748 GCF_020536995.1 Dreissena polymorpha | reverse complement strand
CGTGACATTTATGTCAATCCTTTTTAATACTATCATGTATTAATTAAATTGTTGACACGGACTAAGCTGCTACAACGCCGCGCTAGCTAATGGAGGATTAAATCAATTAGTAAGGCTTGAGGCTACGTTGAAATACTGACCATGTTGTGAACCTCACTTCCGGAAATCGGGGCTTAATGCATGTGGGTAAAGTGTCCCTGATATGCATGTGCAGCCCTTCATTCGGTAGTTCTCGAAATATTAGTATTACGATTTTGAAATTTTTCTTCCGGAATAATTAAAGTGTATTAATTAAAAAAAAACACATTCCATTAAAGGCTGAAGTAAAATACCTTATTGACAATATATTTTATATCCTTGCGTTATAAAAGCCTTGATATTAACTCGCATATTGTGTGTTTGATGGTGATTTTAATACTGAACTGTGTTTAAGCATTAAGGGTACAATCTGAAAGTTGTATTTGATATTTGTTTTGTGCACTATACATTATGTATAGTATGACTTTGATCTAGTCCGGACAATGTTTATACTTTCATTGATTGGTAGACACACATGATATCGCTTGATTGTAGAAGCAGATGGGAGAGGGTATTCAGCCTGCGTGAGTTATAGAACTTATTAACAGAAGAGTTACCTATGTTCATGATCTTAGAAAATATTGAATGTCTTTGATCGACCTTGTTCTACTTTAACCCTGCCATCTTTTACTGTCGGTGAATATCGCTGGAAAATGTAAACAACCCCAAGTGTTGTTAATCAAGTCATGATCTGAAGTAGTGTTTACCATCGGTCATCCGGAATGTTATTTCAATAAATTATATTGAAGCTTCAAACAGTTTTGTCAAATTCAAATATTTACTCTATGTTTTTGACATCATTAACATGCGCTTTAACACGTTTCTGTTTACCAGTCAACCGGAACTAGATGACTTGCGTCTAGGGCGATAAACGATAAATCGATTCAATCGCGAACCATCGACTATCTACGGAATCCGGATAGGGCAAAGTTGATTGTCGCGTGTCGACCTTCGAGGTCGACGCACGACATTCAAGCGACGCACGACACGACACTCGAAATTTGAAGTCGACATGCGACAATCAAGATTTGAGTGTCGCATATAGCGCTTGGTTTTAGAAAAAAAATTGGCAGAAAATCTTGACTGTCGACTGAATTGTCGACTGTACGTCGCGATGAATGTCGCGTGTCGCTTCGCATGTCGACTTCAATTGTCGTGTCGAAGGTCGACACGCGACAATCAACTTGGCCCTATCCGGATTCCGTAACTATCGTCGGAATCCCCCGTAAGATAGATTGATTTATGCAATAAAATCTTCAGTTGATCAGAGCTCAATCGATTAAATGAATGTGGGTGACGCAAGGCGCTATAAGGATGGTCAGATTCTGTTTGTGGCTTTTATGTTAACATCGATGAATGAATTATCAAAGTTTTCTGCAATTGCTATAGACATGGCATCAGACTAGTCATGTTCTGTCGGAATATCAGTCATTGTTTCTGATTTGACCGCTGTTACGAAATATCGAGCGTCATTGAGTAAGGTCTTTTGCATCACTCATGAGAGAGAATTGACATCGCGTCATGCACATAACGCAATATTGGTACTACTTTTCTTACCAATTATTTTTTTTCCCCACATCCTGAGAAAATATAATTTTACAAGAACACACTTGTGAATTCCGTATGATATTACATAATAGTCATACAAACAAATAACTTCTTTTTCTTTTTTGAACTGTACTACTTGTGCCTAAATACTCGTTTTGCTGGTTTCTTCTTACAGTGTAATGCCATTATATACTACACTATACTACTATATTTGGCATCGAAATTACGTGTCTTTTTGTCTTTTTCCGAAATTTAAGGTTGACGCATTGGTGGTTCAATGAATTGATTTGGACAAAACATATTAACCGATGACATCAGTATATCGAGTGGTGATTCCCGAAGTTTCATGATATGTTCCTTAAAATTCGCCACCTCATTCTAATAAAGACACCGATTTACGTTTTAAAGTCTTACAAAGACACATTAATATTTATGTTTGAAGAAATCCGGCGAGACATTTAATACTAGCGATCCAAGGTACTTATTTGCATTGGTCTGGAATTTAAATATCATAGTATGCCAGTTCAGTGTGTCAATAGCGTGAATGAGCTGGAGAATGTGCGTGACGTTTAAATCACGTGTGTCAAATTTCGTTCTTTTGAGTAGATGCCACGACATGTACATTTAGAGATTTATATGTTAATCTTTAATGACGTTCTTGTATGCCTACAACGTCGATTGCATTTATAAGCTCTTACGTGGAATACCTCTTGTATGACCTGTTGCTTTAATTATAGTTATGTTCTCAAAGGTTTTAATTGGTATGCGCATATGGCGCCATGACTTGTCAGGTTTTGTAATTGTAATCAAATTAAGTTTTTTATTTTTTTTTATCATGTATTGCGATCCGCATATCGCAAATGCGATTTTGTATAATTGTGAGAAAGCCTGACGCATGAGATACGTTAACGATTGGTGAACTATAAGACATATACTATAACCTATCTGGTACCTATAAATGCAGATTATGTCATGGTTTCTTTGCAGAGTTAATATCTTGCTATGTTAAATAAAATAAATTTTACCCTCATGTGTACACGCCTTAGTAGCCCCAATTTTCATTGATTATTTTCAAACGAACCGCTCAGTTATGTCAGAATCATTACACTATTTACACTCGAGCATGCACAAGGCTGAAACATTAGTGTATGGTGTTAGCACATATCATTAAGATTGGATACATATTTTCTGTTCTTTCTCTATTTGTAATGCAACACGTCAAGTTCTATCACCAACCCAGTTACCAAAACAACAAACACCAGTACTACCTCAACAGTTAACTTTTCTTACTTTCCTTGTCGTGTGATTATTACTTTGTTTTAGTTTTTAAGGTAGTTAATTGGGAAGATAACACATATCGTAATCGTCCTAATGCCCGTTTTCGGCAGGTACCAGTGATTGCAATAATCCTAATGTCAGTCTCAAGCAGTACACATGGTCGTCATCGCCCCTAATGTCCTTCTACTGCAGTACCAATGACAACCACCGCGCAGAGATTTCACTGGGACCAGCATAGCTGGATCAAATATTGTATGTGTATTGTAAGGAACGACAACTCTGTGTGGAGATTATACTAATGACTGCAATAATTATTACGTTTTTCTCATGAAGTACAAATGATCGTCATCGTCCTAACGTCCGTCTAGTACTGCAGTACAAATGATCGCCGTATTCCTAACGCCCGTCGATTGACACTGGTATAATAGGTAGTGGAATCTTTCAATAAAACATATATATTTTATTATGCCCCCCCTTCGAAGAAGAGGGGGTATATTGATTTGCTCATGTCGGTCTGTCGGTCGGTCGGTCTGTCGGTCGGTCCGTCCACCAGGTGGTTGTCAGACGATAACTCAAGAACGCTTGGGCCTAGGATCATGAAACTTCATAGGTACATTGATCATGACTCGCAGATGACCCCTATTGATTTTGGGTCACTAGGTCAAAGGTCAAGGTCACGGTGTCCAGAAATAGTAAAATGGTTTTTGAATGATAACTCAAGAACGCATACGCCTAGGATCATGAAACTTCATGGGTAGATTGATCATGACTTGCAGATGACCCCTATTGATTTTGAGGTCACTAGGTCAAAGGTCAAGGTCACGGTGACCCGAAATAGTAAAATAGTTTCCTGATGATAACTCAAGAACGCATACGCCTAGGATCATGAAACTTCATGGGTAGATTGATCATGATTCGCAGATGACCCCTATTTATTTTGAGGTCACTTGGTCAAAGGTCAAGGTCACGGTGACCCAAAATAGTAAAATGGTTTTCGGATGATAACTCAAGAACGCATACGCCTAGGATCATGAAACTTCATAGGTAGATTGATCATGACTTGCAGATGACCCCTATTGATTTAAAGGTCACAAGGTCAAAGGTCAAGGTCACGGTGACCCGAAATAGTAAAATGATTTTCGGATGATAACTCAAGAACGCTTTTGCCTAGGATCATGACACTTCATAGGTACATTGATCGTGACACGCAGATGACCCCTATTGATTTTCAGGTCACTAGGTCAAAGGTCAAGGTCACAGTGACAAAAATCGTATTCACAAAATGGCTGCCACTACAACGGACAGCCCATATGGGGGGCATGCATGTTTTACAAACAGCCCTTGTTTATTGATGCTTTACACCTCGTTGTTTGCTCTGTTGACTATGTACTTCTTCATGTGAAAACTATGTATTGTGCTTTGACATGGTATAATGCTAATGCACTGAATTCTGGACTTGGCCTTTATAAGCAGCTGATTCGTATGTAATTTTAATACACCTAACGCAATGTTTGTATACGCATTGCATCATTCTACACCCAACGGTCTTCATGGAATGTCACTTTACAAGTTGTTATAACTGATGTTAGTTATGATATTTGTGAGGGTAACAGTAATACTGAACATTTACCATGCTCTAAAATATCCATTATATGCATCTTTTGACTATTTAAAAACCTGAAAATTATAAAGCGTTGCAACGCGAAACGATTGGATAATTTGGAGATTTCAGTGTCGTCGTTATATTTTGTGACACTACGAGGATTGCGTATATAAAGTATAAAATGCATCATTTTCTCTATAAGCACAGATGGCCGATTGTAATATGCGTTAGACTTTTAGTCCAGGGGTCAGTCGTTCGAGCCCAGTTGAGGGTACCTTTTTACGTTAATTTTATTCTTGTTTTTTACTGGAGCTTTTTAGATCCAATGTTTACATTGATCAATTAAAGCATTTAATAACAAACTTCTAAACATGCCAAAATCTGTGAAAGGTCCCTTTAATGGATATTTAGAGAATGGAAGGTTACAGCCCGATCGTTTGTGATATATCAGGTTCGAAACGAATACAATAACGGCTCGGCTTCAGTATGTATCTGGATGTTTTTGGTGATTTAAGGATTATTTAAGGCTGATTTGAACTCGACCGTATATGAAAAGAATGACAATGTCAACATAGAAGTGGGCATATTTAAAACCTGTAACAAGGTTGCGTATACTATTACAACAACATGTATTTTAGTTTTTTCATTAAGTTGTTTTTCTTCATGAAAGCATTGATCGTCTTTAATAATAATCGTTTGGCAGAGATTAAACGGTTAACATACAACAATTGTTTTTTCGATACGTCCTTCCTGCATAATGTTAAATTGAAAAAGTTTATACCCACGTGATTAATTTTGATCCGAATACTATAAAGTTTAAACGCAAGAAGAGTGTACCGTCGACTCTACGTTTACATATACACTATTTATACTCCCATTTATGGAACGCCATAGCTGTCTTACGTTGTTACATTTCTTTCTGCCTTCTTTAGAAGGTGTCTTACTATGTCAAACCTTCGTGATATCTTGTCCATATCTGTTGTATTGTCACAAAACAGTCGTATTATGTCTAACCTTTTTGTTATCTTGTCCAAATGTGATGTTGACTTGTTGATAGACAGTCTTATTATGTCACCGTCGTGATATCTTTTCCAAATGTGATTTTGACTTGTAAAAAACACAGTCTTATTATGTCAAACAGTAATCTTGTCGAAATGTGGTGTCTACTTGTAAATGCACAGTCTTAGTATGTCAAACCGTTGTGTTATCTTGTCCAAATATGATGAGAATTGTCAAACAGCCGTGCTATCTTGTCAAAATCTGGTACTGACTTGTCGAAATACAGTCATATTATGCCAAACATCACATTTGGACAAGATAACATGACGATTTGACATAAAATACTGTATTTTGACAAGTCAACGCCACATTTGGACAAGATAACATGACTGTTTGACATAATAAGACTGTGTTTTGACAAGTCAACACCACATTTGGACAAGTTAACATGACGATTTGATAAGTCAACACCATGCACACTTGGGCAAGATAACACGACTGTTGGACATAATAAGAATGTGTTTTGACAAGTCAACACCACATTTGGACAAGTTAACATGACGGTTTGACAAGTCAACACCATGCACACTTGGACAAGATAACACGACTGTTGGACATAATAAGACTGTGTTTTGACAAGTCAACACCACATTTGGACAAGTTAACATGACGGTTTGACAAGTCAACACCATGCACACTTGGACAAGATAACACGACTGTTGGACATAATAAGACTGTGTTTTTACAAGTCAACACCACATTTGGACAAGTTAACATGACGGTTTTGACAAGTCAACACCATGCACACTTGGACAAGATAACACGACTGTTGGACATAATAAGACTGTGTTTTGACAAGTCAGTACCAGATTTGGACAAGATCACATGACGGTTTGACAAGTCATCACCACATTTGGACAAGATAACACGACGGTTTGACATAATAGGACTGTATTTTGACAAGTCAACATCAAATTAAGGCAAGATAACGACGGTTTGACAAAATAGTACTGTATTTTGACAAGTCAACACCACATTTGAACATGATGACACGACTGTTTGACATAATAATACTGCATTTTGACAAGTCAAGACGCTATATTGACAAAATATTAAGACGGTTTGACATCGTTAGACACCTGAACAAAACAGAAAGAAATGTAACAACGTAAGACAGCTATGGCGTTCCATACCCATTGCCGCACACTTCCTACGCTCGAATACCTATGAATAGAACGAAGTTTTGCTGATGCAATCGAAGGGGTATATAAGCTCAACATGAAATGATCACGCAGACAAACCGTGTTTGAGCTTTAAAGGATCAAATTCCATTGGTGAATAATTACAAGATAATTATAGACAGTGCTCCGCAAATATAAAGTGAATGACAAGAAACGGGAACTCGCACTATACGCCTGAGACGGTAAACATACTGTTTCATTTTAATAGACCGATACATTGGCTTTATAGATAACCATGTATAAAAAGTAGTGGTTTTGACGACCGTTAAGTTGCTATTCAGCTGTGATATAAGATTTGTATCGCTAATTTGAAATAATTTGTTTAAATGAAAACAAAATAATTATATTACAGTTGTAATCGTAATCGTTTTATTCATCTTATGGTTCTTATTTATTATAAAACTATTAACAATACAGACACATTTTAATAATAATTTTACACAGGATGTTCTTGCATGTGGCTGCAACAGAAAATGGAGTGAAATAACATCTGGATTAAGTCTGCTATTATTTTAAAATTGAATGGCTAGAATAAAATATCAACGATATGTTGTTTGGAGTTGTTATATATTTGTATTTTATGCTACATTTTATTATGTATAACGTGTACATAGATTGCAGTTGTGCGTTATAAGTGAGTTATTTAAATTAAATCAATCGATTCGTTTGATAGCTGAGTGTGTTAGTTTTCTCAGACACGTTTTACCACTTATATAGATTAATTCATGAAGCACATGATCTTTCGGTTTATAATAATATGGTAATTAACTTATTTTAAGTTTGCGAAAAGGTCGATTTATGTGACTTATTTTTAGTTTGCGAATAGGTCGATTTATGTAACTTATTTTTAGTTTGCGAATTGGTCGATTTATGTGACTGATTTTAAGTTTGCGAATAGGTCGATTTATGTATTTACGTGAATATAACACTTATATATGCCAATACCACATGTAGGGGCATGTCGACGATTTATACGGTATACTATTTTCAAATATAAGATGATCTTTTAACAAGTATTTATTTAATGCACATGTGTCGTTTTCAAAAACGGCTTATACAGTTGTTATTTGTATACTGTACAAAGTTGATAATGATATACCGCCACACACATGTGAAGTTTTAATATCGGGAATGTATTGTAGTAAACATGTTATATAATTTTCGGATTTTTTTGGGGCTTTGACAGGCACTATCGAACACTATTTTGTGGAGACTTCTATGCATATTTTTCGAAATGGCTCATCAGTAAATATAGTTATACGATAAATATATTCAGGAAAAGATTGAGTACGCATTGTTTTGATAATTGTCGATGTCAAAGGGGAAGTATCGTCGATATTCTCCTTTCAGAACCAAAGATCACAGAGTATAAACTTTTGTTTATGTAGGGGTATTATTCTCAAATGTTTTCTAGTAACATCACGTTTAACTGTATTTCGCAATTTTACATTGAATTTCGTTTTACTGATGTCAATAATAGTGTTTTTAGTTCGACAAAAATAAGTGTTAAGCAATGTTATTAATTATAAGTTACGGCGAATCTCACGTTTAATAAAAATTGACAAAATAATATTAAACATTACATAAATTATATAACTCTGTAAGAATTATTTATATAACTTGTCGAATAACCCGATGTGTCGTTGTTATAATTCACAACTATAATGAGTAGATCAAGGTAAGCGAATTAAGTTTTATTAAAGTATTAAACGTATTAAAGTGGGCTGGGTTTGTAAACAATCAATCTAGTATTTCAAGAGCAACGTCATTTTATTGATTGTACTTTGAAATAAAAATGCACTTGCGGACATAAGTTAACAGATCGAGATGCATGGAAATTTGATTTTTTTAGAAAACCACCTTTTAACAATAATTAAGGAAGATCCTCATATGACAAAAACACAACCAATTGAAATATGTTTGAATTGGTTTATCATTACGACATACCAGGAACTCGGTAGGATTGTTTTCAATGGGACTTAAAGAGAAATCGTTATCAGACAATCTCAATAATCACGCAAACATTTGAACGTATACATGTTATGCACTCATTGGCTTTATGATCGATCCAATGAAATCTCATTTTTTAATGCGTTTTGAATCATTGAATCGTATGTTGTAAAAGTGTAAACGTGTTTTACCAACCGATAAACCGTCAACATACAATGTTAGGTCTCTTAATTTCAGTTAAACATGTATTAATTGTGCGTATATGTATGACTCACTTTCTCTTCTGCTCAAACGTATTCAAACAACATGTTTGTAAGCAGCTGGTGCACTTCTTCAGCAACATACGCCCACACTTTGAATCAGCAGACGATTATTCCATAAATCGTCTATCTTACGGAGGAGTCCCGATTTATCACGATTGGTACGCCCATTGAAATGGATGATGCAATGTTTTGATTCACTGCGCCCATGCGGATTAACGATTTTCCCACGCTACCGAACAGCGTTTATTGACGTAGTTAATCAATTGTATGACTCTGCCCTTCTATTTTCCACAAGCAGCCAATGCATAGAGTCTACTAACTATCGAGACTTCCACTTCATATACATGTATGCTATTGTCTCATGTATTTGGTATAAACAAAATAAAGATTATTTCGCCAACAAAGGTGCATTTTAATGTTTAATGAATGTTTTCTAATATCGACTCTTCCAAGTAAAAGGCTTGCAATTCTCTCTAAAACATAATTAGTTCATAAGTATTTGAATAAAAAAAGTAGTTGTATCGTTCAAGATTAAATGTCCAGCGTTACAAGTGTATCAATTGACTTTATATATATCATACCATCGTAATGTCCGCTCTCGGATGCATACACTGTTTTTATGTGTCAAATATGCATATTAGTATGCATATTATGAATATTAATATATATCGATTGTAAGTAGTAATTGATCGTTACCTTCTAACAACATATCGAATAGTTATTTTAGGCATACACATACATATGCTTTTTGACAAGGTTATTCCATGCAAGACAAGTGTTACCGGTCCTTACTCGGTTTTGGCGCATGCAACATAAATGTGCTGACCATGGTTTATATATATAAAGGATATATATGATAGTTTCTGATAATAACTTTTATCGAGATAAAAAAATCAGTTCAACACATATTCATTTAATTATTTTTCAAAAGGGTAGGCTGTGAAACACTAATTTGCAATACGTTTTTTTTGGAACGCAAAATACATGTATCACAGTGTTAAAATGTTCAATGTCCAAAAAACTCATAATTATTTACTGAGTATAGTTGTCAAATGTTTGATCTTCAGAACAGCTGTTTTATCCCATCGGTTCGTGTGATAGAATGATACAATGTATAAAAGAACGAAACTTCGAAAACATTTTCTAGAGAGACTTTGTTTAGTCTATTATTTAATAAAATAACCATTGCCTACACAAGACAAGACTTCAAATATCAGTTGACAATTATTTATGTTAGTCAATTAAAAAAAATTAGATGTCATGATTAATTTGCTGTGCTGTACTGGCAATTTCACCGCTTGACAGATGTAGACGTCACAATGATTTTCCGAGTATACTTAGCACCCTTTTATTGCGTGCCTTCTTGCAATTAAGCTATTGAGAGTTGTTTAACAAGAACACAGAATTGTCTACATTTCAATGTAATTAAGGTTTCGCAGAATGATTGTATGGACTTAAAACGACTATGTTGGAGTGTGCGACTGGTACTTTCAATAGCAGTGCATGCAGTCTATGATCATCTATATAGATCCTCATAGACTTTGTATGATACATGCAGAGATGAGCTTATGAATGTAGAGTATCATCGTACGAGTATTAAAATCTGTTCTCTAGCATATCGACTGCATTGTTTGAAACTTGCAGCAGCACGGTAAATCAACTCAGACTATTAGATCGTTGGCATTTGCACAAAATGTCAGACGGGTTTTATTGTGTTTTGCTATATAAAAACAAATTTTTGAATATGCACATACTTCGTAATGTCACAGACTCTGTTTGCATACTGTTACATAAACGACTATGAAATGACTTCGAGTTATCAACATATGATATCGCACTTTAATAGTGGTTCTACGTACATTTACATGTACACTGTACATATGTTCATCCTAATATGCAAAACGCAAACGAGAAAAGTATAAGAAGATGTATCAGGAAATGTTTATAATAACTATGCAAGTATTAATACTATTATAGCTAGAATATTTCGTCGAATGTGTATACATGTATATAATAATCATTGCTATTATATAAATCAAAGCGCTGAAGGCACTGAAGTTATTCACTGTTTTATACTATATCGCAAGTTTGAAATGAACAAAACCCATTCAAATTTATAAAAAGTGTGTCTTGAAGCACAGTTTGAGATGTGTTTTTTTTTCAATCATTCATAAAAAATAATTTAAGCTTCATTTTGGCAAAACAGGGCTTAATGCATATGCATTAATTGTCATCCCACTACCACAGGCTGTCTTAAAACAAGAATAAACACCTTACAATCAGAGAGTGTCGTCCTTGATTAGCGTGTGCGCATTGCACAGGCTAATCAGTGTGCACAGGCTAATCTTATTTGACATGACATACATTAAGCGCCGTTTTCCCTGAAGCAGTCAATATGTACAGATTTCAATGATACAACATAGACTGGCCAATGTCGTCTTACAAGCTGTTAAACACTTTTGATTAATACACACACTGCAGTAGTAGAGCAGACGCTCTTAGCATTCGTCGTCTGCATACTTTTACTGCAGGTAGTGTAGACAGGCTGTAGCTATCGTTCCTAGCGAAGCTTTCAGCAGACTGACTTGAAGTTATCGTTCCTAGCGTAACTAAAGCAGACTGACGTGAAAAACTGCCTCTCTACATTAGTCGTGAGCTAACGCTCACTACTAAAAAGCAAACGCAGACTGTTTGTTTATTGATTCATAGCAGACAAGCACATGGGATTATTTGGGGTCACCAGGTCAAAGGTCATTGTAACGATAGTTGAAAATCGTTTCTGATCAATCTCGTCAACGAATTGACCGATTGTTTGTGTTATCTTTGCCGAAATGAAGCAAAGTCAAAACGTTTACACTTACTTATTTTAACCTTTTTTCATGTTATTAGTATTGCTATGGATGTTTTTCGAATTATGATTTCTTATGTATGTTTGCGTTTTGTGTGTTCTTTCAGGAGCAGGAGGCTGGTATGACAAAATGGCTGTTCTTCAGTGTAACTATATGTGTACTGGGCAACTCTTTTCTGTACGGGTATAACATCGGAGTAATCAACTCTCCGGCTAGTGTAAGTAAAGGATAGTTCTCTTTCAGTAGACACATTAAGCAGATAAATTAGCCGCTTCGGGAAACGTAACACTAAAATACAAACGAATTTAGTAATCAAAATGTATTTAAGAAATGTGATATTAATGTTACAATTGCTCAAACATTATTCCGCTGAAAATGTATAAACTAATTACTTAAAGTAACATTACAACTCAAAATCAACGAAATTTCGTACAATATTTCGTAAAATAAAGCTAAACAATTAAAAATCATTGTTCCTTATGGCCATTGTCGAAATTTCAACACCAGATGTGGTCTAATAAAATAGATGTTTGTGGATACAAAATGCTCGTTTTTATTATGGTTTTAACATGGTATCATTTTAGTGTTCGTGTGTCGTATCAATAGATATATTCGCAGGAAATTAACATGGAATTTATTGTGGCCACAAATAAATAAAAACGAGCATTTTGTATCTACAAAATCTATATAATCATACCACGTCTAGCGTTGAAATGTGGCTATTGCTATAAGGAACATTGATTGTTTAGGTGTTAACTTTATTTTACGAAATACTTTACGAAATTTTCGTTGATTTTGAGCGTTATAGAGACTTTACAAACTAGTTTTGTACTTTTGTATCTTCAACATGAAAAACAAAACACTTTAACCACACATTTTTCTAAGAACACTCCCGAGTACTTTTTCTTTCGAAGGAAGTTTTGAGAAATGTCTTCCTCTTTCCTGGTATCCATTAAGAAATATCGATTGCCTGTCACATTTTGTAAACAAATAACGTTATCAATAGCCTGACAGCTTATGAATAATCATTAGTCTATTTGGTTCCTCGTTTGACTAATCATTAGTCTATTTGGTTCCTCGTTTTGAATCGCTTGTATGCGGAAGTAAATTGGTATTGTGTATTGCTATAGATCAGTTAAATAAATAAATTATTTTCGAGTAGAACAATAATTAATCGATTTTTCAATAATAATTTTTATGTAACTTTATCGTCGTAACATTTAACAATCTACCCATAAACATGGTTGTTCCGCTCTTTGTATTTTTAAATGAATCTTAAATTAATGCACATCATCTACTGAAATAAAAACTATTGCTAACCATTTTATACTTGATAATTCTGGCAAAATTTTTACAATATTTTGATTGCTATTAAATTGTTTCAAACTTCATTATTTGTTCCATTCATGGATTTATTTTGTCAATTTTAAGAGTTTTGTATTACGTTAAACGGTTAACAACGTTAACATTTCCTTTCGATGTTTCAGCTTATTAAAACATTCTACAGTCAAGTTTACCTTGCTAGAACTGGCAATGAAACTGTATACAATCCGTCCGACAAGAGTCTGTACTACGCGAAGGACGACAACTCTTCCACTGTTACCACCACCTTAGCCCCCGTGGTTGTGGTCACTCTAGGTCCAAAAGGGACAACAATTCCGAGCAATGACACCCCTCCTGTCGTCGTCGTCCGTCCGCAAGGTCTTGCCAGATCACCTGATGGTACGCAGCTATTGCATGATATATAGTTGAAATGATACGTTTGTATACATTCTTTGATTGGATTCTTAATAAAATTTGATTTACTTGTATAATATATGTTTTTTTTTAAGTTTAATTATAAATGTATGTTAAATAATGTTAAAAATCTGTTGTTTATCAATTAGAAATTGATAAATATTTGTTGATGGCAGTACGCATGATTACAATGGAAAAGAATTTCTGCATCACACTACCATAACTCTAAAATACAGTTTCGGTCATGTTTTTTCCGTCTTTCTGGATTTTGGTAAAATCTTCGTTCTCCATTGTAAAAGTGTTGATTTATTTTTTAAACGTTGTATATTCAGTGGTTAAAGGCGCAATTTCTGTTATTGCAGATATCGATAAAGACAACTACATTGAAATCATGTGGTCTCTTACTGTGGCCCTGTTCGTTTTCTTTGGTATGGTCGGTGCTTTTACGTCCGGCAGAGTTGCTGACCATTTTGGCAGGTAACAGCACCTGTTTTCAAGACCATGCACCATTAAAATAAAAATATACCGCTATGAAATTGGGCACTTGCTAAATTTAAGGACCCAGTTTAATGATTCAACTGCATGATCACGTTGTTGATATTTTATGTTTGATATTATTGTAGATCAAAAAACTTATTTTATCCAGTTTGTGTTAATTTTAAATTTCGTATATACTATATAATTTACAGCTCTGGTGATCTGTTCGAAAATAATATCAATGTTTTGGCCATGTCATGAAAAGCTGGTTGCCTGATGCACATATGTATAGTTTGTATACACGTGTGTTTTAAAGGTCTGTGTAAATGGCAACACGTGTTGTTTTGTTTACAGAAAAAAGGGCATGATCATAATGACGATATTTATGTTCATCGCGGCAATCTTTGGCGGTATTACCACCATGGTGAAATCGCCGGAATGTTTGATGGTGTCGAGAGTGTTTGTCGGCCTTCACAACGGTAATACAACTTCATCGTGTCCTTGGTTAGATATTTAAGTGATTTGGTATTTTATCAGAGATTTACAACTTTCGAAAACAACTTGTTTCGACAATGGTATGCGATCAGATTAATCTATTCAACACATTATCGGAACAATTCGATTACATTAGTATTTAGTATATATTTATCAAGTACTGTAATTCTGATTTCCATGTTTGCCCCTTGAGCCTATATTGACAAATTGTGGGACTAGATTTTTAAAAGTTAAAACAGAATAAAGTATCATTGTTTTTAAAAAAGCTAAAAACAAAAAACTTCTTACTCATCGCAACATTTGTCATAGTATGAAAACTGTCTTAATTTCCCCAATTCCCCCACCAGGTGTCACTGTAAGTCTGGCGTCTCTGTACCTTGCCGAGATCTCCCCTAAGAAAATCCGAGGAGCCATCGGCACGTGTCATCAGCTCTTCATCACGATTGGCATCTTGTGGTCTCAGATAATAGGCCTTCCAGATCTCCTAGGTTTGTTTTACTTTTTGTGTTGGTGGTAAATTTTCTTTTATCTTACATGAATATTCTTTCATATTTTTCCACTACAAAGGCGAAATGTTTATTTCATTTATTAACAGTTTTTTGTTCATCGTTGATATAAAACCGAAGATAATTGTAACATCTGTCCCATTTGAATATTCATTTAGTTATTAATTACCAGATATCGTATGGTGAAAACAAAAAAGACTGTACAGAGCATAAACATATAAAATTAATTTAGAGTTACTTCTTCGCAAAAAAAAACAGTTGGGATATCACAATTTTAAATGACCCTATTTACACAATTAAATGTCATCTGTCCTTCGAAAATATCATAGAAGGCCAGTATAGCGCAAACAATGCATCACGTTCCCTGCATGGATTTAAATAATTAAATACTTTGATAATAAGATAAGCCAGATAAACTAACCAATTTTTGTCTTAAACTCAGTTTACCGAAAATGCATCGACATCTTCCGTTGTTCACAGTCCAAAAGAATAAATGATACCTAGGACTAGGGTAAAATGTAATTATTATGAAAAGAGAATTAGTTACACCGTAAGGCCAAAACAATAAATGAAAAACTGTTTAGAAAGAAAGTAAAAATAATCATAATCTAGCAGCTTATCAAGACTTTCAGCACCTGTGTTTCAAGTCTTGCCTTACCATACATTTTAAAAGAAACTATAAGCAGCACATATAAAAAATATACCTAAATCCCTATAACAGTCATTTGCTGTGTACTTCCTTCTTAAATTACGCTAACGCAATTCTTGTGGTATGTTTATCATGAAACACTTTATTCTTTTCTTGCGGTAAAAACTAGACTAACTTAACTGTATAGCTTTAATATCACTGTAAACAGAATTTGTCGCTCGCTCCTCTTCAGACTACGTCCTGTGTGTAACAGAACCATCATCTTTTGCTAGCGTTCTTGTCATCCATCATCGAAATCAGAAGCATTATCAATTATTTCATACTGATTATTTTTCTCTGAAATGCCGATGAACTGTCCGAAATAGTTATGCTTTTATAACAATGTTGAGTTTTATATTTAAGCTCTTTCAGTAACTCTATGGTCCTGGACTAAGGTCAGAAAATGCCCTATATTAAAGGTTCTGAATTTCTCTCATGAATGCCCAACTGCCTTCTGTGTTTCTGTCTACTTCTCCATATTATTTCCCTGTCACGTCATAATCATATTTTTAATATTCACTAAACCGTGTTAAAACAGAGCGGGCTTTCTCGTACAATCTTTACATTCTCACGAAAAATGATGTGTTTGTGAAACATTCATACAACTTAATTGCATGTTTTTACTTTCACAATGTCTTTGTCTTTTGCGTTTCTTCTGGCGCATTCGCGTTTATTATTACCTTATTGCGTGTATGTAGTTCACGATGCACCGTATATGTTTTTGTCTTAAAAAAACTTCTCTGCTCTTGAATGAGCTACTCTAGTATATAGTTTTTAAACAGTATCATGTGTACCTCTTGATTATTGATCGTTATCCATGTCATATTTACTTATTTTTATGAAAAGTTTATTTATATCTGAAATGAAGCTTTAAAACAGAGGCAGCAACCAAATACGACCAGCATTGTTTGAAATGTCCTTTCAAAAAAATGTCATTTTAATGGAATATTCCTGTTTTGGATCTTGAATGATTCTTCTACTGTAAAGGATTCCTAAAACAATGCTTCAATCAGTTAACAGAAATGTATAAGAACTAGACACGGATGATTACAATGCGTTTCTATTGCTATCTCTATCAGCTAAATGGGAAAGTTGGCCGTGGCTCTTTGCCTTCAATGCTGTTCCGGCCCTGGTTTGTCTGGTGGCCTTTCCTCTATGCCCTGAGAGTCCAAGATTCCTGCTGATCAAGAAAGCAGATGAGGATGGAGCTAAAAAGGGTAAGGATTTTATGTATGCCTATAATAATGCGACATGACGACGCGGTCTAGTTAAATGATACTTTTAAATAGGATGTGGTAATTACACGACTAAGGTATTAATGTAATAAATGTTAATTGAACATGCCATACCGAGAAGTACCTTTATATGAACTTCAGTAATGTTTGTATAGTTGAAATCAACTTTTGTAAGGTTTAGGTTTGCATATTTGCAATATTCAGTAATATTTGCATAATTATGTTACTTTTTTGGACTTAGTATTCAATATATTTATTAAATCTTTGCTGCACTTAGTTAGCTTCTATCGTAAAAGTTTGTATTCTGCTTTTCCATAACAAACATCGCCAAGAGTTAAGTAAAGTAGACTTTGTACATACATTTATAATTTTATAACTTTCAAGGACGCAATTGTAAGCCCTTACAAATCGCCTGTCTGAAAGTATTGCATTCTGCGTTTCCATAACACAATTTCCTGGGCAAGAGTTGAAGTTTTCATACATGTTATTGATAAATCTTAATCTATGAAACACTTACTTTTCTAGCTCTGGTGAAACTTCGTGGAACATTTAACGTAGAGAACGAGATGGAAGAGATGAGAATCGAGGCTAGGAAAGCCAACACACTAGAACAGTTCACTCTGAAAAAACTGTTGACGACTCCGGACCTGAAAATGCCTATCATCATCGCTTGTACCTTGCAGGTGGCCCAGCAGTGGTCGGGAATCAACGCTGTAAGTCTCGATGTATTTGGTTTTTGTTTTGGATTCACACACACGATTTATTTTGATCCTTCGTATGGAACAATGTGCAACTGGTTTATTTATTTTAGCATTCAGTCGTTTTTTGAATTTGTTGACAATAAAATTACAGGTCCTTTCATATCAAATGATCAAACGCAATACTTTTTGTATTATGAAAATAAATCTTATAAAACGGTACATTTTTATCCCCATCCTTTTTGAGAGGAAAGTTTTCGGTCTGTTATTGAGATAAAGCACGTGGGCAAAAGTTCCATGAAACTCTCCAAAGTTGTTGTGCAGGATATGTTTAAAGTGTTAACTGTATTGACTGTTGAATTATAGCACATATTTATTTAAAAAACATAAGTACAGTTTACTCTATTTTGTGTGGCAGGGGAGAGCAGTGCGTTTTTATTTCATGTACTGAATTTACATGTTCAAGAAAGCCTATAGTCCCTCTCTGAAGCAAAGTGAAAATGAATGCAACCAGCATGAAACCCAAACAAATTTTTTATATGGTTTTCTACTCATTAGTGTCTTAGTGATAGAAAGGATTTAAAACTTGAATCTGGTAAGAATAGTCTTAACATTAATTTAATTTTTAAGGGACTACACACGCGCCAAAGCTCTTATGTGATTGATCAAAGGTTAAACACGCTGTTCCCTCATTATGTTTCAGGCCATGTCCTACTCGACGTTCATCTTCAAGCAGGCTACGATTGCAGAGAACATCATTCCCTACGTGATCGTGGGCCAGGGTGCCATCAACGTCATTGCAACTATCATCTGCGTAAGACACCCTTCTATGTAGTACTCGTAATTAGAGAGTATTTAGTTACTGTCCTTTCGCACTTGAATTTATCCGAAGAGCTGAATAAACGTTAACACAGCGGTGCTTGCCTCGCCCAAGCTAATATTCTACTTCATTTTTTTGTTGATGCCATAAAAATAGTAACTTGTATTGTTAAGTACAATATCCAAACTTTTTAAATTAACATATTTTAAAAGTGCGTTGTGATGTGAAATAACTCGTACTAATGACTGAATGACGCATCTTAGTATGAAACCCAGGTAATTCTCGCGTGTATTGGTGCCATACACTGAGCACGTAAAAGAACCAAGGGTTCTATTCGCAAAGAGCTAGGGAATCGCACCCGGATATCTTGTATCTCAATACTGTCTCTTCTGCTTGCTGTCTCTTCAGCAAAACCAAAGGAACCCATTGGAAATAAGTGCTTGCACTTTCATGGGTTATCCTTGACTGCAAGGTCAAAATACGACAAACAAACATCGTAACCACAACACAATACCTCCGAACGACGACTTAATAAAAGCATTCAGAACAAAGCATTTTATTCAATTAAATCCATTAAATTCTGTATAAATAACTATGTGATGTTATTGGATTTTTATTCAACGTTTTTTAAATAATATAATTTCAAAGTCCTAAACAAAAATTGTCAGTTTCAATTTTCAGCAATTCGTCAAAATGTTCTGATACAAGCTAATTCACAAAATGAGCCGAAATTGAGTACATAATCAAACATAGCCTTTTTATGTTAAAACACAAACCTACGTTGGTACTAAATATAAGACTTTGTGATCCACAATTGATGTTTAATATCCTGTTATAAATATTACGATATTATTACATGAAAACTGCCATATTCGTTTTCTAAGTAAAAATTTATCCACACAACCATTTCCTGTCGATTTCTCAGTCTTTTAATTATTATAACGCGAAAACTGTTGTCATACTGATCAATTTTATGTACTTATGACTGAATACTTCGGTGGCTTTAAAGGGACCTTTCCACAGATTTTGGCACGTATTGAAGTTTGTCATTACATTCTTTATATTGATAAATGTAAACATTTGATCTAAAAAGCTACAGTAAAAAAAAACAAGAATAAAACTAAAGATAGAAAAAAGAAGAAAAGTACCCCTCAACTGAGCTCGAACCTATGTTCGACAAGCATATTACCAGAAGACACTGTGAGCTTTATGATGTTTGCTGCTCACCGGTATCTGTGTTGGAAATGAAGCCTTTTAAAGTTAAATGTTTTAAGAAAGGTATTTATTAATTGCTGATTGTTATAAGGAACTATGCAGTAGACAAAAAGCGTATCTGAACGGTAAATGGTTCAAACCGGATTGCGCTTGTTTACAGGTGCCGCTGATGGAGAAGCTGGGTAGAAGACCGCTTCTGATCTGGCCTATGTGTGGTATGGTCGTCTCCTTTATCGTCCTGACCGTCTGCCTGTCTCTGCTTCAGTCCGGAAACTATCAGGTACGTCACGTAGTATGAACACCGTGGAAGGCAATCTAATGATTCACATGGATTCTTATTTTTAAAGCTGCAAATTGGTGGCATGCACATTACAAGGGAATTCTGTTTAGAGCGGTTTATTACCCAATTGCATTTTGCATATACTTCATGCGATCATTTAGTTCATCTTCTAGGATCATCATTTTGTATTTGATATTACTATAATATTTGATCGTGAAACACAACGTCTAATATACTTTTGAATTAATCAAGTGATGAAGGTGTATTGAGTCGCGTTCTGGGACAACATAATTTAATGCGTGTGGGTAAAGTGTCGTCTCACAGTCTAGGCAGTGACGACATTTTCTTTTTCACGTTTTTTATTTATATGAAGTCTATTCTAAACGAAAATCTAGTGAAGGCGGAACATCTCGTATCTAATTAGCCGGTGTAAAAGGGTAATTTGGTTCGACACTTTACGCACATCCATTTAGACCAGTTTGTACAATGCAAGACTAGTAAACTGTTTTCTCATTGGCTACTTTTCTGTTTCCAGTCCTCTCAGACCACTCTTGGAATCGTTTGTATTTTCGTCATGATGTCCTACATCATCGGATTTGCAGTTGGATTAGGTACGTCGTAGTTCTAAACGAGCATATTTGTAAAACAAAGTTTGAAGCTTTTGAACAGACTGAGATGTGAACATTTATGCCAAATTCGCCCTGTAAGAGAAAAACAAAATGTGATATAATTATGAGAAATTAAAAACATTAATAATTTTCAAAAATTTGACGCAATATGATGTTGTAAATTTAACTAATGTTATTGTAAAAAAAAATGATGCGTGAATATTAACCCCGGCTGATGCTGAAATAAAGCATAATAAATTTCTCTTTGGGTTATTTCGACAATGCACGGCTTATGACGTGATATATTTGTTTCATAATTTTATTTTTTGTGCTTCAACAGGCCCCATACCGTTCATCGTCTGCGGTGAAATCTTCCGTCAAGAGCCCCGCGCCGCCGCCATGAGTCTCGCCCTCGCCTTCAACTGGATCTGTAACTTCATCCTCATGTTGACCTTCCGTTTCATTCAAGTAATTGTCAATTATCCCTTTAATAATATATAGTTCGTGATAACATATTGCATTCACTTCATCGTCATGGTGACCGTCTGCTTCATTCAACCAATCGCCTGGTCATACGGTTCATTATAAAAAAAAATGTTAAACTGGATCGGCAACTTCATCCACAAGGTTACCTTCCGTTTCATTCAGGTAACTGTGGGGTCATATAGTTCATTATAAATATTTGCGTTAAACTGGATCTGCAATTTCATCCACGTGTAAACCTCCCATTTTATTCGGGTATGTGCGTCATTATATTTGTTTCTAAATAATTGCGTTTAAACTGGATCCACACGTTGATCTTCCGTTTCTTTAATGTAATGGTGAATGAATCGTCATCATTACATTTCTCTTACATCACAATTTCTCCTACCATATATTACTATGTTATTATTATATCCCCATTACCATTGGTAATGGGGGCTATATAGGAGTCACTTTGTCGGTCCGTCGGTGTGTCGGTCTGTCGTTCTGTCCCGAAATTTCATCCGATCTTCTCCAAACTTGGTCACAAGTTGTATCTGGATGATGTATACGTCAAGTTTAAATATGGGTCATGCCGGGCCAAAAAACTAGGTCACGGGGTCACTTAGTGTGTTTTAAACCGAAAGTTTGTCCAGACCATAACTATGTCATTTATCGTTAGATTTTAAAATAACTTGGAACATTTGTTTACCATCATGGGACGGTGTGTCGCGTGAAAAAAGTACGTCGATATCTCCAAGGTCAAGGTCACACTTGGAGTTCAAGGGTCAAATGCTTGTCCGGGCCATAACTTTATCATTTATTATGAGATTTTGAAATCATGTGGCAAATTTGTTCACCATCATGGGACGGTGTGTCACGCGAAAGAATAACGTCAATATCTCGAAGGTCAAGGTCACACTTTGAGTTCAAAGATTAAAAATGGCCATAAATTAGCTTGTCTGGGCAATGACTATGTCGTTCATTGTGAATTTTTAAAATCATATGGCACAATTGTTCACCATCATTGGACGGTGTGTCGCGCGAAAGAATTAGGTCGATATCTCCAAGGTCAAGGTCACACTTTGAGTTTAAAGGTCAAAATGGCAATAAATGAGCTTGTCCGGGCCATAACTAGGCCATTCATTGTGAGATTTTAAAATCATTTGACATATTTGTTCACCATCATGGGACGGTGTGTCGCGTGAAAGAATTATGTCGATATCTCCAAGGTCACACTTTGAGTTCAAAGGTCAAAAATGGCCATAAATGAGCTTGTCCTTGCCATTACTATGTAATTCATTGTGGGATTTTAAAATCATTTGGTACATTTGTTCACCGTTATTGGACGGTGTGTCGCGCTAAAGAATTACGTCGATATCTGCAACGTCAAGGTCACACTGTGAGTTCAAAGGTCAAAAATGGCAATAAATGATCTTGTCCTGGCCATAACTATGTCATTTATTGTGAGATTTTTAAAAATACTTGGTACATTGGACGATGTGTCATACGAAAGAATTATGTCGATAACTCCAAGGTCTAGGTCACACTCGGAGTTAAAAAGTAAAAAAATGGCCATAACTTTGGACGGCATGTCATGCGAAAGAATTCAAGAGTTCAAAGGTCGAAATGGCCATAAATGATAATGACATTATAATTCTTAAAAATCGCCATAAATTGGATTGTCTTGTTTTGTAAAGACAGCATGCAAAATAGTCTGTGTCAATGCGGCACGTGGGGGTATACGTCACGTCTGTGACAAAGCTCTAGTTTGTATAATAATACCTAAAATCTACACCTATAACTGTTTCATAATGGCATTTTAATTTAAATACAGTTAATTTTAATTTTTGGTCAACATCTTTTTGAGCACTTTGTCAATTTCATAAATTTTGCATGATGAAAACACATATTCTTCAAGATAGTGCTTGAACTAACCGATACAATATTTTCATCACATATATTGATTATTTAGAGCACTGGTTTACAATATTGTGTAATTGTCTTATGTCTGGAAAATGACACAGTTCTATCGGAATCAATTACTTCCCGGTTTAAAAATAAAAACAGTCAAATTAACTTGTAATTTCAAACACAATAATTCCAGAAAGCGATCGAGTCCTACACGTATCTCATCTTCATCGTTATCCTCGTGGCTGCCATCATCTTCATCGTCATCTTCGTGCCAGAAACCAAGAACAGAACGTTCGACGAGATCGCGGCCTCAATCGCCTTCGGGCGAGCCAGGCGGGGA
The DNA here is from genome assembly GCF_020536995.1 of Dreissena polymorpha. Lineage (NCBI taxonomy): Eukaryota > Metazoa > Mollusca > Bivalvia > Myida > Dreissenidae > Dreissena > Dreissena polymorpha. Next base: position 57,328,464 of record NC_068357.1, on the reverse strand, counting down.
GCCAGACACGGACAAGATGGCGAGGAGTTGCAGCCAATGGGAGGCGGGCAACGGGTTTAACGTTAGCTATAAACTAGGGTGTAAACTTTTAGACGGTCGATCAAATATTTCCTTCTAATAAGATTTATTTTTAATATGGGTGATTGTATTATGTAATTAATCGGTTGGATTACGTAACACCATTCTAATAGATTTATTATAACTTTATTTCCCATTGTGTTACTTGACTTAAACAAAGTACAGCTCTATAAAAGTAATAGCATGATATTGTCATAATTATGTGCAGAATATAACCAAGTTCACCAGCGTATGTTAGGCCATTAAATACATGCCAAGTTGGGTCCTTATAGTATGCAGGTACGCTATGGAACTTTGTCTGAACCGAGCGGTATTTGAATCTGAGCGAGTAGGCAATAGAAGTGTATTATGAAGGGCTCATGGGTAGATGTCATAATGACTCTCTTGCTTCTCCAGCTATCGCTCCTCGAACGAATGAAAAGTGTACAGAGGTGAATAGCGTTTCAAATCGGAAAGCTAACAGATCGTCCTGAATGCAATACTATTTGAAAATCAAATGATATCAAACGGTATGATTTAGTGTTGCAGGGTTGCTTAGGTTAGTGGGCAAGTGGTTCGTGAGAGGGGGGATAATTAAGTGTTGCTTTTCTCGGAATGTTAAAATGTTGTCGGATATTGTTATAATTATTAAGGGTTATGTGAAACTATAGATGTAGTAACTTAAATGTCGTTATTCATTTGTGTTAATTATTATTCCATCAAATTCTAAATAATATTTCATCTCTACAATCAAACTCTATGGTTAAAATAACAGAAAACACAGAAAATAACACAGAAAATAACAAATAAAAGGCAAATGATGCCAGCAAGATTTTTTCTCCCGATAATAATGCTGGGGTTTAATTAGTCTTATGTCATATATTAATCAAGATCTGTTAATAAGCAAAACGTGAATGTATGTTAATCATGCACACAGTCTGGGTTGAATCTCGTATATTTTTTTCAAAAAAAACGGAATCGAATCTCTTGATTTTGAAATTAACATATTTCCTTGTAGATTACGAGATATGAATCTTAAAATGGGATTCATCATTTCATTTGTAAGTGTGTCAGTTAGTGATTTATGTTTTTTGTACTGTGCGGCTTTCTGTGAAATTAAATATTTTTATGCCCCCAGATCGAAAGATCGGGGGCATATTGATTTTGGCCTGTCTGTCTGTCTGTCTGTCTGTCATTCATTGTGTGTGTCCCAAAACTTTAACCTTGGTTAAAGTTTTGCAATAGTTTTTGCATTATTGAAGATAGCAACTTGATATTTGGCATGCATGTGTATCTCATGGAGCTGCACATTTTGAGTGGTGAAAGGTCAAGGTCATCCTTTAAGGTCAAAGGTCATATATATGGCTTCAAAGCGGCGCAATAGGGGGCATTGTGTTTCTGACAAACACATCTCTTGTTTCTGTCTAAATTGTGGGTTTTAAGCTTTGTGTACCTTATAACCGGTGTTCTCAAGAATGTGCGAATCTCAAAATGGGATTTTGAATCATATAACAAGTAGAATAGCATTACACACTCATTTTCATTAGTTTATTTATTGCGTTAGCACATTGAGCGAATGCATTTTATTTGTTTGACCAAGGTGCTATACACTGACCTCATTTATGAGTAACATTAAGCGCATGACTATTATTGAGATTGCTAGACAAGTTTACGAAAGTGTCAAACGTTATAATTTTTTACCGGATTAGTTACATGAATTGTAAGTAAGAAATATTTTGTGATTACAGCACAGTCATTTAAAACCTTGTTTCAAGATGTAACGTTTTTTTAATGTTCAACCAGTGTAACAATCTTCCAAGATTACCGATTGTTTGATAACCACATATTAACCAATTTATGCCAAGTGGACTCTCCCATCGTTCTTTATTGGACCAATTTATTTCCAAAATTAGAGATGTCTAGTATATTTATTTCTATATTTAGAATATTTCTTACAGAAATTCCTTTAAGCAAACAGCGCAGACCCTTATGAGACGCCGCATCATGCGGCGTCTCATCTGGGTCTTCGCTGTTTGCCAAGGCCTTTTTTCTAGACACTAGGCATAAATGGGTTAAAGAGAAGTCTTTGCAAATAACATGATCGTTATTTGTTTTGCACAATAACATGAAACAAATATATTGTAACGTCTTTATAAGTTTAGTTATGCTTATTCTGGTTTTACTTGTACTTCTGTTTGTCAATTGTTTCCTCAAAGAGCACGATGTTTTAGGTCTGAAATTTTACATTTTACACAATTATTTTACAATACATAGTTTTAATATATCGTTGTTACTTTCTTATTAAATAATTATGTTTTCTTACTGTTTTACTGTTTTATTGTAACTTTTTAGTCAATGTCCAGGCAGCTATAATATGTTGCTCAGACTTTTACAAATAAGTTAATTTGTTTTATTATTAATTCATATTTCATGTGCGTATTTGTGTAATAACTTGGTTAAATGTTAGAAAAATAAACATAAGAATAAAAGTGTATATGTAAATTTTATTTCGTATAAACCTGCATTTGAACACATAGATATGTTTCCAGTATTTTGAAAAATAACACAAGATTAAGTATTATAATGTAGAAGATGTTATTATGATTTTATGAATTAATTGTGTTTACCCTTTTTCCATTTGTCTAGTTTAAACATATTAATTTCAAACCAAACACATATTTTTACATAGAATAACATGTAACATTTATACAATGAACATGTTTGAATAGGATTAGAACGCCAGACAATGTCTTATATACATTGTAGTTATTCTTTTCCATTATATTTTGTTATCCCTAAAAATGTTCAAAATATGTTTAAATGTATATGTGTATCGTATTGTGTAATTCACCTTTAGGAACATATCGAATCGCAGCTCAAGTTCATAAATGGACACTTAACAGTAAAACAAGAATGGCAAGTCTTTTTACTTTTTGTTAAAGCCAAGTAATGAAATGTTTCTTATTCTTATCATAGACCGTACGACAAATATAAGTTACGGCATAATTTTTGGCTGAGGACAAAACTAAAGTTATAAATGAACAATTGGGATACAGATGTTTCAAATTATTTGACATTTCTAAATTAAACTTATTTTTTAGGTCAACGCTTAGTGTACTGTATAATTGTACGGTTACTTTAAGGTTCCGAACGTTGTTAAACACGATTACTCTACCTATGTATGTATGGGCGCTAGAATACATGATGTGTAATATAGCATTCGTGTGTGTTAATCAATCATCTGCAAATGTGGAAGTCTTTTCACGTGTGTAACCTTGTAGTATTGTTTTCAAAAAATAAAATACAAGAAAAATATATAACGTGTTTTTGTTGATATCATACAATAAATTACTTCAGAAACACAGAAAAAACAAACAAACTGTAGAGGTAATATTATATTGTGAGCTTTGTGTGTTTCTAAGTTTATTGAATAATTCAAATTTAGTATTTCCATTACCTCATTTATATTTACATTTTTCTGAAAATCACTTAGTGATACACATAGTACAACAACACGACCGGTTAAACTTGAAACGTTATTTACCTTTCAACCATTGAACATTGTATATTAGGAGCTGTAATTTGAAACTTTCTTTGAACTCTATGATGTATGAATTATTGACAGGATAATGTTTTTGCTAAAGAGACGACAAGCGATGACTATAAACATATACTTTATATGTTGAAAACATTTTTAATTGGCAAAACTTTATCACAAGAATTTGCTTAGCAATCAAAATTTATGTTTCATAACAAAAGTTATTCTTCTGAACTCCACTTTCTCAGAATAGTTTAATTCCTTCGGTTCTATGACAGGAGCACTAGGGCACATGGTCAACTTGTATTTAAATGCTTTAGTTGAAATGCCGTTAAACAAATAGTAAAAAAGTCATAACGAAGATCGTACGTAAATGCAAGGTTTGGCTCCATTCTAATATCTTTTCGTCGTTGAGGCCAAAAAGGAAATGTTATTGGTTTCCATTTACATCGCCAAAAACAGTAAGGGTTCGTAGGTCGGTTCAACTACGTTTTGTTAAAAATATATAAAAAGTACGAATCGGAGTTTTGTTACGTATTATCGCCGTTTCAGATATTGAATACACAAGCCCGAAGTATTAACGAAGTCTGTTTATTTGATATTAAGAATCTCAAGGTCAAAATCATAATCGTCCCATGGAAGAACACCGACTTATTTATGCATGTTAAACGTGATAAATTATGGGTAAGTAGATCTAGTGGCTTAAACGTATGACGCCGGACGGTTAAAGCCAGCATCAACTAGAAGCCTTAATACCGAAGACCAGCATGTCCACCTGGACCACAACCATCATCGCTTCGTGGAATATCCGAACAATGAACGAGACAGAGAAGACAGCACAAGTGGTCGCAGAAATTAGGAATTTCACCCTCAGTGTTAGTCAATCAAGGTGAACTGGCTCTGGACAGAAGCGACTGATTTCCGGTGAGATACTGTTGTTATCAGGGCATGAGCGGGCTAATGCAGCACACAATCAGGAGAAACTCTGATGCTTTTAAAGTCGGCACAGAGGGCAATCATCGGATGAGAGGTGAGAGGCGCACGCACCACGGATCACGACAACCACTTCCCATACACATACGAAGAGGATCAACGTAGACAAAATCCAGTGCTACGCTCGACGAACGACAGCGAAGAGAACAGACGAGAAGGACAACGTTTACAACAAACTGTTAGTGTTCATACAAAACCGACCAAATATAATCATTCTAATTCAACGTAAATATCGACAGTGACAACTGATGATACGAGGAGATTATGGGGAAGCAAGGGTTAGGCGAGATGCCAATAAGTACTTTGCTCAAATTCGTACATCCATAAGGATTTGATATCAGCAGATTCACACCAGAACATTGAAGATAGAAGAGCAAAGACAGCACGTTTCAACATCAGCAGAACACTGGCCGCAACACTGCAAGAACAAGAAGAGTACACAAAAGAAAATAGGAGCGTCAAGCGAAGTATAAGAGCAGACCAGCGGAATGACCTTGAGACGCCTGCAACAGAGACGGAGAGGTAGCATATATCATAGTAGAACTAATTACCATTACTCCATTACAAGGAGATTAGCAGGAAAGTTTGCCATGCTAGAGAGGCTAGTAAGGGACAACATGGGAGGAGTTATTGCAGATGACGAAGGGCAAAAGAAGAGTTGGACACTTCTTTTACATGAGGTACTCGACCGGCCAGCTCCTGCCAACCTAGCAAGAATATCCCCAGCTTAAAGCAATAGAATGAATAGACGAACGCAAATCTGCAGGATCGGACAGCGTACCAGCAGAAGCGCTTAAGACTGACGTCGAGACCAGTGTGGAGATACTATACCCGCTCTTCAGCAAGATATGAGATGAAGATCAAAATTCAACAGAGTGAAAAGAGGGATTCACAATCAAGCTCCCCAAGGTTGGCGACTTCAGTTCGAGCTCCAACTACCGAGCAATCACGTTGTTGTACATCACATGAACTGTTTTAGTTTTATCCTGCTGAAATGAATGAAATACAAACGCCAAGCAGATGGGCAAGACGTGAATGCAGTTGGAGACAGTCGCCCAAAATCGACAGGCTTAGAGGAAGCTGGTTGGCGGCTCATGTCCCAGACAAGACCACAGGAGAAGATAGGTGGCTTTGACAGTAACAACTTCACTAGAATTTATAAGACAACACAAATATACTAAGAATGACCAATGTTTTTAGACTCGAACATGCATTCAAGTAACGTATTTAGATATGATTGTAACACAATGTGCTGTAAGTAATTCATTAATGATTTTTTAATTTTATTTGTTTTAATTCCAATGATCTCTTTGTACGTAAGAAACAATAACTGATAACAAAACATTTAAAACGTCACCAAACACGTGATGCAATGCATTGAACTTTGTAAAGAACTTAAAACATTAAGTAAAATATAACAAAAAGATTCCGCCCTGATACCAAAATAATATTTTTCCCCAAATGACTACATAGAGTTCAAACTTAAAGATACCCTGAAGAGAGATACAGCAATTATTTAACAAGAGATGAAACCTATTGCGTTAACTGCAAGTCACGTCATATATTTATAGTATGCCCAAAAGTTGCATTAACGCTAAAGCTAAAAAGAGTAATACAACACATTTGCCCTAAAACTTATGTTCGTTCCTATGCATTACCCCGCTTTCTTAAATTAATTCTGCAATTAAATATTTGAAAATCAATGCTTTAATGCTTTAATTTGAATCTAATGGTTACTCAATACAAATATTGTACTTGTTTCGGTGTATAACAAAATAAAATACTAGTATAATTTATAAAGTTACACGATCATCTGCAAACCTATAATGGTACGTACTGAAAGCTTATCACAGCAACTTGCGGTTTATTGGTACCAAAAGTTCCATAATGAAAAGTAATAATGATATGTTAATATCATCACGCGTAAGTTGACCTGAGCACGAAAATATTTTAAGTAAAAAATTCTACTCACACACACGGCGTAAACATTTTTTTACACAACGTCTTCTCTGAAACCGCTTGGTTGGCAAACCTTTAGAGGATTGCCAAGGACGGTCCTTTGAAAACATTTTTCAAACCACCTGAATATCTGACTTATGTGTATGCCAAGACATCGAAATATTTAACATGTTCATGGACAACCACCAACGGCCATCTCAAAGATATAGTCCTTTGATAACCCTAAATAAATTATGAAACACTAAATGGATAAAAATCCGAAAGTATTCGTTGTAGTACTCAGAGCTGATTCCATATTACGAAATCCGAGAAAAAACTGCTAATTTGTTTACATTTGTTCGATTGTTAATTAAAACTTGTGTTTTTTCATAGCATAACATAAAGTAGCTGATGGCTAATACGAATTGAAATAGTATTTAGTATTTAATAATTTACATTTTTGTTTCATTTCTTTACAATCTTTGGGTTAGAAAATAAAACCGCCTTGGTGTAATGCACTAGGAAGTTAAGCCTTGATAGCTATGAATTATATATTGAGAAAATGTATTCATTACTTCAGCGTGCTCGTTGAAGTGTGGCCGTCTGACACAATGCGATCAATATAATTAACAAAATCAACTTAGTTTAATCGAGCGGTCGAAATAGTATAGGTACTTCCTTGTTTGTCGTTGCAATAATTGAGAGATAAGTTTGTTAATCTGAATAGTTGCTTATTCTTGCGGATATTGAGTTGTGTTGTCTTCATTGTGGGGCCCTCGTGTGAAAATGATCTGGAAAGAACACGTTCTTATTTGTTTTATGGTAAGTATGACGCAACGTGTCTTACATTACAAGTTGTATCAGCACTAGTGTTATAAATGTATGTAATCGAAAATAACCTGTCCTGAAATAATTCTCCAAGAAACGTTACATACATGGTTCTTTTGTGTAAATAAGTGTTTATCGTGTTATATGTTGACTTGTTATTTAAAAAGTGTTAAAAAACAACAATTGTGTTTTCTTCGGAGTCGTAGATCTGTGTTAAGATATAATGGCGTGTTTTTTACTTTGATAAAATAAAAAAATATGTGCAGCAAATCATTGCTGATCAACTCAGACTTCTCTAGATGTGTTACAGAAACCAGTTTTGAAATATTTAAACAAAAGACGACACAGTTACCAATAAAAGTGCTTTTTTTCAGGTTTATGCGTGCGTGTGCATGGTTTCCAAATGTGATGCAACTGGATATAACGACTCCTGTACCTCCACAACTGAGTGTACTGGCAGTGTTGACCTCATCTGTGGTATTAATCAAGTCTGTACCTGTAACGGCACCCATTATTATAATACTGGATCTTCTTGTGAGAAAAGTAAGGTTTTAAAGAGTGTAAACAATTGCATAGCCAATTAATGACATTTCCGTTAGAATTATGTCATCCTTTCGAACAAGGTTTTTACAGGTTCCAGAAAATAGTGTAAACGGTAGGGTTTTTAATCACATTATATTACCCTCTGACAAAAATGGACCGTAAACAATAAAAAAATAATATAAAAAATGTAACATACAGACTATAGTAGTGAGTTAAGTTGGGATATAAAGCGAATATTAATACAAAATACACGCTAAGAACTGTCTTGCTCATGTGGCTGGAAAAGAAATGTATACAAGTCATAAACGGTATACAACGGCGAAAATCGAAAATATCTATCTCGGCATTGATGTGACCTTTTTGAATTTCACGTTCTAATCCCCTCCTTTTCTTCTTTACGCATACACAATATACTAGAAACATCTTTTTTGTTAAGCGTAAATACATAGATTTTTTTTCTGCAAATTATTTTTTGTCTATAAAGTCACCATCCTTGAAAGAAACTTATATTAAAATATAAAAATAGATAAATATAATTTAATTGAAGCTTAATGGTTATTGTTTTGATATGTTATCACATGTTTTGTAAGGGCAATATGTTCTATTTTAATTCATGCGGTATGAAAACAGACTAATAGTTACAAATCGTTGCTTGCACGTTTTAAAGTTCATTTGACAGTGAACGTAAAAGTGAGATACGTTTTTAAAGAGGTGACATACACAAATCTTTTTTTAATGCACCCCTCTTTTTTCTTTCTCGTCCCCACGCAATACTAACTCGAGCGGAACGACTTACTAAGTCGAGGGAACGAAATATACGAAAGAGGATTAAAACACTTAACTAGTGAGGAGTACAATGAACAAAAGAGCAATGCAGTAAAGATAGGAGGGGGGAAAATTTCAGCTTATTATGCAGTTTACATTATGATTTATGACATACAAAAATATATTAGTAATTTATACAGCGATATTAAGAGGATGTTGTATTACGTTCTTATTTTTAAACTTTGACCAGCATAAATATCAAGTTTATTTGTAGCTTATAATTAACTCTAAAAAATACGAGAATACAAAACATCCGATGGGAAAATTTCATATAAAAGGCTATTTGAAAAAAATGTTAATATGAAATTGAAATACATGAATTATATTAAAAACAGAATAGTTTTAACCTGGCCGTTATAGCGTTGCGCGGCGCCATGCCTTTTTTGTAGCGCCAAGCTGCCCCCGTTCAAAGCCATTTAGCTCCACGCTGCTCTTTCCAAAGGCCGCCGCCCTGTCCTTTCATGAGAACCCGCTGTTTCCGGCTAAAGCCGCGACGTGTCCTTACCGATAACATCTTAATTGACCAGTCGCCAGCTGTCAATCAAACTCACGAAATAATCAATCAGATTTCATTTAATGCGGCCACATGGTCCGACAAACAAAGACTGTCGGAGTAATGGATAAAGCATTTTATGAAAACACAACTTAGTGGGCGGAGCGATCTCGCATTTGGCGACTGGTCAATTGCCCCTTAACCAAACTCCTAAGCCGACAAGTATCAGAGAATGGCCTCAAGGAGCGAAGATTCGCGCGGTTGTGAATTAGTCATGCGTGAATAGCCACGTGTCAATATCAATCGATAATTTCATTGGCTTTGTAATACCAAGCACACTAATCGGTCCGTAATGTGTACTCCTCCACGATAAAATCGTGGAGTTACTTCGGAGACTTTTGATGAAAACCTCGATGTTTTCCTCGTGGAAATAGTACATTTCATGCATACTTCAGTAATCTCAAAACTTTTATGTCTACGCGTTATTAAATTTTAAAAAAAACAATAACAGGTTTTTTCTTTATCCTCTTTAACTAATTATTGAAAGAATTACTGTAACGTATACTAATTAAACAAAATGCGAATCGTGTATAAGGCAGATATATACGAATTACGTTGCTATGCGCACCTGTCGCTTACATCATTTTAACAAGATGGCATTTATACAGAAAATAAATTGTGACTCTCACAAAAATGGCAAATCACGATCGAATAAACGATGGAGATCATAGATTTAGACAGAATTAATGAAATGACTGTGATAATCAACGATGCATAAAATGTTTAAGATACCAACAACATATTAATTCGTAACGACTCTGTGGATGTTTTTGGCATGGAAACGAGTGTTTGACAATTGTTAGCGTTCAGTTTACTCGCAAAGTTATATGCATATATTGCTTCATTATGTCTGTCGTGCTGTACAGTTTACTGAAACAACATGGAACTTCAATGGACATAGCAAATTAATGAATATTAACTTAAGTAAGTCAATAACTTTTATTGTAAATGCTAATATGAAAATGTTTTTCCCACAACTGCATCTGTTGCAATTACATGTTTCTCCCAAAACCAGGTATTCACGTAACGGTTTTGCCCTTTTTTGCCTGAACTGCGCATTAAAATGCTCTTTTTGAAAGTAATGCCGCATGCCCCATTTGCCCTCCTGGGAAAAACACTTCTGAGCAATAAATGATCACACAGAAGCATTATAGCGCAAACTATATATACAAGTAGTAAAATATCGTAATGGGAAGTGGTCCTTAAAAGTGCGAATTTTCGGTATCGCGAAGTTTTTCCGGATGCCGTAAAATTCGAGTTTTTTTTTCGTTTTTAATCTTAAAACGTGGTAACCTGCCACCTCTACAGCTCTGAAACTTTAGTGTTGTTTCTCAGAAAATACACACACAACTTAAAACTTATATGATAGAAAAAAGGAAATGATGTATAAAATAGTAAAATAAATAACACAACGTCCAAAAGTAGTATAAATTAATATTCTATGTGTTTCTTCTGGTTTTGGATTGACTCACCTACAAACAATATAGATGGCACATCAAGTTCTGTTTATATGAATAGCGCATACATTTAAGTAACACAAAATAGGAATTTGTAACTCTTCTGTTGCCTCGCTATGCGGACAGGAAAATACTAAATATCAACTATGATATTTGGTCACCGCTTGGAACGGCCTATTCATGTAATTGGATTTAAATGTGCAGCAAGACAGGGTAACCATCAACTTTATTCAAACATGATTCCTACAATACACGAATTCGAATAAATGATGCAAATAGTATGCTGGTATTGTACTTCTAATTTATAAACATAACGCTTAATGCACTATTTTAATGTATCCGTGTATTGTTAACGGCTGCTAAACATTATTTCTTCGTTTCACGGCAGTGGAATTAGTGCATATAAAACAAGACTTAAACTGGCCATCTTTATTTTGTTTGTCACTTCCTGGTTAATATGCTGCATTTTTACTGATGCCAGTCACTGTTCTTTTATATTTAGAGTCACTTCTTGGGGACCCCTGTATCGACTATATTGGATGTGCTGATGCGAATGCGGTATGCACATGTTCTAGCTATAGGTGCTACACGACATATCATTGTAACTGTAATTATATGTCGTATGATGACAATGGGGTGGACTCAGGAGGTGTCTGTCAAAGAAGTAAGTATCGATTTATAATTATTAAGGTTACGCAATTAATCCATGTCATAAACGTAAATATATACACATGAATAAACTGGAAACCATACTTTTACTCCAATTGTGTTTATTTTCTTCTTACGGAAGATGCAAAAGTTTGTGTTTTTTTGTATGCTATCAGAAAAACTTCTCGGAGAGACATGTTCTACCATTGCCATTGTGCTGATGAACATTCATTCTGCAGTGAAAATGGAACTTGCAAATGCAACAACCGATATTTTGATGATAATAGCGAAAACGTCATAGGTGGAGTCTGTAGAGATAGTAAGAATGATGCTTTGTTGTTAAAATAACAACACCACAATACCAATAAGGTTTTGAACCTTGGAATCACAGTGTAAAGTGATTTTTACATTATTCCCAAACACTGGGTTATCACATTGTTCGCGCCAATAATTTAACACATGCACGATAATTGCATATTAATTAAGAATTGTGTATTATTTTAATTAAAAAACTTAACATTGTTTAAATTTGTATCGCAAGAATATTTTTCGATTTTTAACATACCTGGGAAATAAAGATAAAATCACTCACCCTATACAAGAACAACATCTAGATACAGAAATCAGCATTCAAAATCAATATGATGTTTTTATGTTAAATATTTCAAAAGTCATCTACATATTGTTTGATATATGTTATTTGAAAACGTATGATGGATTATATCTAACTACATTCGAACATTCCAGCATTACAATATTAAATAAGTTTAAAGAATATTAGATGCATCCTGCACACATCTCTGTTGTTATTCTTTCATTAGACTGCTGTAGCGACGTTTGAATACGTTAATCTCAACACAGACAAAGGACACATTGGACCTATTTTAGATATCTATATCAATAATTTACAGTCGTCATTTAATAAAGTTTGATATTTTTGATAAATTTAATTGTTTTTTTGTTCAGCGTTATGTGCTATGCATTAAGTACTAAAGTTTGTCTTGTGACCAATATAACATTACAACCAGTATAGACTGATGGCTTTTATTTACACCGCATTATTATTTTAATATTGTGTTCATTTCAGCGACACCTTTAGGGGACCCTTGTTCTTTCACAGTCACGTGTTCTGATTCCAATTCATTTTGCAGTGATGGAAAGTGCAAATGCAATCCTCAATATTATGATGACAATGGGGAATCTGTCGCAGGTGGAGGTTGTCAACTAAGTAAAGTTGTCATATTGTTCTTGAGTTTTGTCGCAGTTTAATTATTCATAAAATGTAAATGGTAATAGGCGAAACATATACTTATGAAATATATAGATTATAAGATGATTTGTTCACCGTGTTTCTTTAAACGAATTTTTGAATTTAAAATATTACCTTTGTAAATAAATACATAAACAAGAACCAGGTAGAACTTCAAGTTGTCGAACTATTCATATTTTATACGCTAACAATTCTAGATATCAGCTTGCATTTGCGAAGATATATGGATATATTCCACTACGGAACAGTGAAGTAAGCAATAGCCATTTCGCATGGTTCTTATATGTACAACAATGATCCTGATGCAAATTGATAAAAATAATGTTGAAATAAGTGTATCTGAGACTCTTTTGTTGTTATTGTAGCAAAATACCTAGGAGAGGCTTGTTCTGCGATTGCAAAGTGTGCTGATGCCAATGCTGTTTGTAGTGATGCTGTTTGCATATGCAGAGATGCATATTATGATGACAACGGTCCATACAATGGAGGTGGTGTCTGTCGACCAAGTGCGTACTTTATTTTGTTTTTATATATCCTGCAATTTTTCATGTTTATAAACACGCAAACTCAAAACAATATCATATAGTAAACTACCGCTCTAGGTTTTTAATCAATATTGCATTTATACATTGATACAATGAGGAAGTATGTCGCGCACAAGTGCCTAAGACCCAGGTCATCGCGCACAAGGTCAAAGGTCTGATGCAGCAACGCTGCCCCTCACAATACGGTCAAGGCATATTTCTCTCAAGCATACATTGATTTTTAAACAAACTGCCGATTGTGATCAGCATTTTGGGATGATGTGTGGCATGCAAGAACAATTACACATATACAGACCAAAATCCAAAGTCGAAGGTACAATTTTGAGACCTAATTTAAAATATATATATAAAAGAGTGTCGCTCTCAAGAACCAAGAATCAGTCTTAGATTCATTACTCAATGCAAGGGCAAGGTTTGATAATTTGAAATAACTAACCAAAGTGATCGCTAACATAAAAAGAACAAACACTCATAACTACATCAAACAAGAAAATTGAACATATCGTAATGGAAGCAATAAGCATGGTGAAACGGAGCGTCACGTATACTACACATAGTTCCAAAATTACGGTCACATTAAAAACAGAAACAAAAACAATAAACCAGAAAGTAATTAAGTTCCGTACGCATACGTTTGTGCCACAAAGATAGATTTTAAATACTTGTGGTGAAGTGTAATTTTTATGTCGCGCGACGGGACGAGAATACAATGTTAAGGTCAAATGTTTTGAACAGGGCCTAACCATTGGCATAAACTAAATCACATTGTGCATGAATTTGCGTTAACTATAACGAAACTCAACTAGATTGAGCGGTACAACGTTGAATAAAAGGAATGTTTCTTACGCGAGACACAATTCAAGGTTATCTGGACTATCATGAACGACACATGTTGTTGAGTTTTTTGAATTTTGCATGTACTGTAATTTGGTAAGTCACGTCATGTAAAATATGTATTGTCATCATAAATCCGCCGTTCATTGTAGGTTAAGGTTGATTATATTGGGCGAATCTTTCACTTTTTTAACACGAATTCTTGACCACAGTTGAACCACAATTAAAAAATCAACATTGACATATTTAACCAGTTTTCCTTGATTTGCACTTTTGTCACAAATAACATGTGCAATTAACTACTGCTTGCCCTGGGGTGAGGTGGGGGGGGGGTCATTACTTCCACAACCATGGGTAGTACGTGAACTATGTTTTGTTATGTTTCCCTGAAATTACTATGTACTTAAAGGTTTACCGAACACATGATGTTAGTTTTTGTGTTGGTTAAGTAATGTTTGAGATTGGTGCACTACAATTTATTCGCGGCCCAAAAGGAATTTGTTCACAGGTTTTCGTATTTGTGAAAGAAGTCATCTTTTTTACTAACAAATATGTAATGTTTGAATTGCCTCTTCTGGGATATGAACTCAGGGCCTCTGATAGCATAATCTAATACGCTTACACACGATTTATTATTTCAAAGATTTGGAATGATGATTATCCGTTAATGAACCAATATTTTAAATACTTTTCTAAGTCATGATTTGTATTTCACCTGAGTGTTTAAACATAATGAATACATTCTTTTCGTATCTATTATTTTTAAAACCACCTGTTTACCGAACTATGAATGATACCTTTTAATCGTCAACTGTTGGCTTTACTCTAACGCATTAAACTTAAAATGTGCTTCTTCTTTAATTCCTCACACACATTCACACGTTCTCCGTTAGTTGAATCTAGAAAGATGTTGAGCGTTTTATAACGTACACGGCTTCTTACTGACCCCGTCGGTAAGATCATTTTTCCTACAAGGTCAGTTGCTTTTTACACAGGTAAGTAACTCTCTCGCTCGATATACATATACTGACCCTGTAGCACATTTTGCGTTTTTAATAAGAAGCCGTGGCATCTCTATTCAAAACAACGAAATACATGATGATCTACATGATTACTATTGGAGGACGCTTTATAATAATTGCAGTTCAAGCTAATTATTTTAATCATAATATCCATTTTTGCAACATTTTCCTTTTTACATTTCAGAATTTATTTTAGGACTGAACTTTTCAACCAATGCAACGTGCACTTGGCATGATTTGAACTCATTCTGTAGTGCTTCAGGAATCTGCAAATGCAAGGATACATATTATGATGACAATGGGGTATCTGTCGAAGGTGGAATATGTCGAGATAGTAAGGATGTTGAAAAAAGATGAAATCCCTACATTGATAACATAATTTATGGCAAACTACGCACACTTTATAATTAAACTATTTTAATTGTCGTTAAGATTCATCAGCAGTACAAGACAACAACACATCTTTTTATTTCGTTAATCAAAGTTATTTGAGCCATTTTCTTTGCCCGTGCTTAAGTGAACTAAATTCTTGAAACCGGTTGAGAATTTCAAGTAAATACAAGACAGTGTATTATAAATCCTTACATATTTTTGTAAATATTATGTATTTTCTCTTTCTGATATATCGGTTTCTTAATGCATTGTTTTAAATGTGACAGCGCATTGATCACCGTAAAAATTGTTCACTGAACTGCGAACTCGTCTGGATGACAGCTTATTTCTTTGTTTCCTTGAGGCCGACTTCATTGAAATAAAATATAGCTTAAACTTAGACTTTTAATATTGTGTGCATACCTAATTCTGTAATCTTGCATTTGTAAAGATTCAAACAACTGTTCTTTTATTTTTAGAGAAATTAATTGGGGGCCCCTGTAACGCCACTATCGAATGTGCTGATGACAATACATTTTGCAATCTTAATGGGAGCATTGGACAATGCAAATGCAACACTCAGTATTATGATGATAATGGCGATATGGATTATGGAGGTGTCTGTCAAACAAGTAATTACCACCGTACATATTTTACAGTTGGTTAATTGAATCATGTCATTGACAGGTAAATGCAGTTAGATGAATAAACTATAAGTGGTCCTTTTTACTAAAATTGTATTGTATCGCTGTTAAACAGATTCAAACGTTTGCCAGTTGATTTTGTTGCTTCAGGAAAACTTCTTGGAGAGACCTGTTCTACCATCGCCAGTTGTGCTGATGCCAATTCATTTTGCAGCGGTAATGGAACTTGCAAATGCCACGAACCATATTTTGATGGTAATGGGGAATCTGTCATTGATGGGGTCTGTAGAGAAAGTAAGGAGTGTATGTTGTAGTTAAATTGATGATATCTTAGATTCTGTTAGGTATTGCAGTTCAGATTCATCTTTCAGCATCAATGTGACAATCAGCCTGTTTGAACAACAGCGTCATTTCGCGCTCAGAAACCAAATGACTACCATCATTTATGCATGGCCCAAATTCAACACATAATTGTCAAATTAATATTTACACTCTTATCAGCCGATAAATTCAACGATTCAAATGAAACATCCATTGGCACAACTGTTAAAACAATTTAATAATTGGATATTTTAGTTGATGAAAGCATTTTAATAATATACATCAATCACAACTCAATACTACGAAATATAGGTTTTCTAATTTAACAAGGCTACGATTTATACTAATAACGGCATCTATATTAACCTATATGCACGGCGTGGAATGTAACTTAAACCATGAACACATTCAATGTAATATATAGCAACCTGCTGCCTCCTCTTCTGATATTTTGTTTTCACGAGCGCATACATGGTGATTTAAATATAATTTAGCCAAAACAAAAGAACACCAGCAGAACGTGTTTTGGCATAACTGATATACAAACACCGTGAACAGAATACAACGAGAATAATATAATCATACAAAATAACCGATTAGTCTAACCTCATGTTTAACGGTACCGTATGGCTTGTTAAACAAATTTAAGGCGAATTGAAATGACTTAACAAATTGTTTAACAACTTTACTTAACAGATTACTCTTTGTCTGAAAGAATTAAGTGTTGTTTCAAAACCAATATGACAGTTATATGGCAGGGGTCTCCGTTTCTGTTTATTTATCTAAGTATGATTGAAATGAAAATCAACTCTTTGAACCGTTCAATACTCTTGTCACAAATATATTGCTGTAGCTCAGGTGTTCGTTTTTCAATGTTATTATTTATTACTGTTTGAACTCTGCGGTTAGTCAAACTCTCATGACCTATATTATTATATATATAAATTACCTCTAACAATAAACATTGAATAAGGGTTGATACATACGTTGTAACCATTATGCTGTTCGGCATGTTTTCATTTCACCATATCTACATTGTTCATCGCTTAGCGTCAGGCTTTGTGCATTGAATTTGTTCGCCTTTCTGTTATTTAAATCGAATTACTTTTTTCATATAGATTCCAATAACTGACTAATTTTGTTAATTTCAGAGAAACGGCTAGGGGAGACATGTTCTAACATTTCCAAATGTTATGATGCAAATTCATATTGCAGTGATGGCAAGTGCAAATGCAGTCATCAATATTATGATGACAATGGAGAATCTGTCGCAGGTGGAATTTGTCGACAAGGTAATTAGGCTTATATATTGTTTTTGATTGTTTTCTTGCTTTCATTTTTAATTTCATTTACAAAGTTATATGAGAAATACATACTTACAAAGTATAAGATGATGAGGAGTCATGTTTTTTTCTAGCGGTTCTTTGAACTTAAAATTTTACGTTCACAAGAAATATTGTATATACGAGAATCCGGTAGTCCGTTAAATAGTCGGGCTATTTATACTTTACACGGACATTTAACAGATATCAACATGGAATTATTAACATAGCTATATTCAATTACGGTAACAAGATCGATTTCCGCTTGCTTCTTAAATGAACAATAACTGCCCTTGGATGAAATGATATAAAAATAACGTTTTAATAATTTGTACCTTAGTCATTTTTGGTGCAAGTTCAAATTAATATATAAGATAGGCTTGTTTATTCTTATATGTGCATAAAACCATGTCTTGTACAACGAATTAGTATACCGGTATTTTTCATGTAATGAGTTACGCAAAACTACTAATATACATTCACCTTATCGTATTTCCTCTACTATAACAATCGCTTATAACCGACTTTCGCAGCTTGCGAGCCAGGCATGTTCGGAATGAATTGCTCCTCACCATGTCATTGCCTGAATGAATCAATCTGTGATCATGTTTCTGGCAACTGTCCTTCTGACCGATGTGCGCCTGGGTGGACTCATCGAAATTGCAGCGTCGGTAAGATAGACTATTGATTGCTTAAAGCAAACACGTGTATAACGATGTGTTTTTGAATGTGAAGTATTTGTATTCTTCCCCAGTTTCGTATTCAGTACGGATAATAGTAAATAAACACACATAAATATTCAATCTTTCCTGATATATTTGCCTCAATAGGCTTTGTTAAAGCTTGTTTCTATAAATGGGCTAAATTTTCTTCATGTTACTTTTTAAAAACAAATGTATGTTGATATAAAAAAGACAAAAAAAAGAAAGTGTGAATATTTTTCTCTTTATTTATATTATTATCAGACAGTATGTATTACTCTAATACTAGTTAATATATATAATTGTACTGTGCAACGCAGCGTTCAAACGCGGTTTCTACAACCAAAGGTTCTCTTATTAACCTTTCTCCTAATCTCCTTATTGCTCATCATACTCATGTTAAGATCCTATATATGTGTGTTGAAGCTGAGGTATCTATTTCTACAACGGAGTGTCCAGATTTCCATTCTGACAAATATTTCAACGCCTTATTAGCTGTGGCCATAGTCCTTGGAGTTGTTGTCGTGGCTCTAGCAGTTTGAATGTGGTGTCCAGCACACGAAAACATCGCCAGTAAGTACACACAAATACATAATTGCAAGAGATTTGCAAAAATATGTCAAGAACATACTTGTAGCAATAATGCGATTATAACAATCAATTCAGATACTTTTTTGAATGCAATCTTATTTGTAAGGAAGTTATCTTACCTCCCAATAATATAAACCTCTCTACAATACCTACATGCGTATACGCTTATTCACGTGGTACTTTACTATTTGGCATTCGAAATGTACACTGTGATAATCTGATTCATTATTAGATATGGTACACTTGATCTAATTAACTGAATTTGATATACCGTTTGCGGTCGTCACTTATTTGCGTTAAAAGAATTGGCAATTGTATTAAAGTTCTCATTTTGCTCAATAATTTCAATTTGAACGTCTAGAAATCGTTGCATAAACATTTATGTATTTCATGCCTGACGTTATTTACGAAAATTTGATTGCTTATCTAAACTTTTATTATTCATATGTGTGTATCCTAAATATGCTACATACTCATCGATATTGTACAAGATTCATATAATTTCTTTCAGAATTAGCAAACATGTATGCACTTTTATGTTCAGTTTCGATAATTCATATAGTCTGTAATATCCGCTGTCGATCGCCACTGTCGCAAACGATTTTTTAAAAAGCGGTAAAACCCTTTCCGATAATGTACTGCGAGTCGTCTGTCAGTTGTAAATATTGATTTACGACTACGCAAGCAACCTACATGACAGTGCAAATTGAAATCACTAAAACGTGTAAGTGTTACAAAAGGTGTTTTTACTGTTATTGTCAAGTTTATGGGGGATATTATCGGTTATTATCGGAGTAATGGCTCCTTTATGACATTGAACAATCAATTATGTAATCCTGGGATAAACTTCATGAAGATCAATAATTATAACGATTATAAGGGACGCTATTTCTTTAATCAATACCATGACAAGAACACATGTTAACTTGTTTCAACAGGCATTTGTGAGCATTTATGTTTACCAGTTTCATTATTATAATGTTATGGGAACAATATATTTTAATTAAGATACCAACTATTTCTGAAATCAAAAGTAGGTATTTCACTCGATGTACTATATTTCGGACATGTTAAAATTCGGACATATAAAGATAGTGATATTTATGTGTTTATTTGTTGTTGATAGTTTGTAAAAATATGGTTTGTGTTATTTCAGACAACAAGAATGGATGGTGGCAATTATCCTGGGCCTTTCTGTCAAGAAATAGATGTGAAAAATATTCATTTAATTGAACCTGGAAATCAACCACCACAGCTAACAGAAAACCTTTAAACAATGGGTGTTGTTTTAGAATTTGTGAAATTTGATAATAAGCAGAAGTTTATCTATATCATGCCCAAATTACCAAATGTAAATGTTTAACAATTTGAATTGAGATGCTTTATTTTCTGATGTTTGATTTATTTTTTCTTTCAGATGATGTACATTTGTGTGATTCTAGGTTTTAATAAATAATTCTGAAACATTCATGCAACATACTGTTACATTATTGTTAACATTATTAAATTATGTTGGTTATCTGGTTTATTAAGTGGATAAAAATGTTATTTGTGTAAAAATAAAGCTTATTAATACTTATGAAGGTACTTATTGTTATTTATGTATTAACATATTTCTTAAAGTAATAAATATATAGTCAATGCCATTATTCATAGATGTAGTAATTATAATTAGGTTCCATAAATGATTGTCTTTATTTATAAAGTCGGAATAACTGGCGGTTTTCACACCGCGATAAAGTGGCGACAACTTTTTTTAGGCCAGTGAAACCCCTGAAGTATTACATAACAGAGCAATCCATGTAAACACAATATTTTAAGTCCCAATTCGTTGCCAATACCTTGCATCACGCTTAACATTGAGGAGGTTATGGTAGATATTCTTAATATTAAAGGTGTGTTGGAGGAACTCGCGCTAACAGCGAATCGTCCCATCAAAATATGTACGACGATTTGGGACCACGATCAGCTAACCCCGACCATTACGACTCCCTTCCAATGCCCACCAGTGAGTATACCTTCGGCACCGTTAACACTGCATTTTCTTCCATCAAACGCGCTTACATTACTTTATATATACGTGCTTATTGATATTAAGGAGTCTTAAATGATTAACCTCCACAGTCAAATGAGCATCCTCCATTCACAAAAAGTAGTAAAAGTATGTTTGTTATACAAACAGATAAGAAACGAAACAACCAGTTATGAGATAATAGTATTATATGACATTACAGTATCTACAAAATACAACACTTTTTCAATGAATTATAAATTTAATCCATATAAATATGTATGCAATCAAAGAGTTAAAACAATGTATGACAAATACAAACAAAGTGAAAAGTGAGCTGAAACTTAAAAAATAGCTTTATATAAGCACGAAGTCCTTAATTTAAGGGAAGTGACCAATTGCCAAACAGTCAAGCTCATTACGAAAGCATAATATTTAACGCCAAACATCCTTCAAACACACAATATATGAATAAAAAAGGGCACAGCATCTTGCAATCGCCAATACATTGCCAATACAAGCATAGCGTTATGGGTTTAATCCTGGTTGCAGGGCCTAAAACCGCACACTTAGACAAGAAGAAAGAATTATTATGGAACATTTATGAACAGCACGGACAAAAACATTCGACATAGTAGTTATAACAATATTTTAAAAACCAATAAGTCAATTATTTAATTACAGTCACTTAATATGTTGCATGACTACTTTGTTTTTCAGTTGGACAACAAGGGCGCTAAATAGACAGATGTACACGCATACACTTCCCGAGTCTGATGCTGACATATCGACATATAGTTTTACCAGCAATTGTTCTGAATTCGTTATGACAGAGAACTACTGTATTACAGTATTACGCTTTATTGTTTGAATCGCTAATTGCCAATCTTATCCCAACATAAGTCGGTGCTGACACATACAGCAGAGTATCAGAGGGACAGACAGACACAGACATAGACAGTAATTAACGAACAAATCACACCCCTGCGAAGAAAAATAGCATTATAATTCTGAAAATGAACTCTCATTCTCACGTCATTGTGTCATACAGTAACACATACCGAAATACGTTTACTTTTCTATGCCTGTTGTTGTGAACAAAATTAACTCGTTAAAAATCGAGTAGTATCTAACTTAATGTATTGTAATCTAAATACCATGCAAGGTGATTGTCGATAGCTTGCCAATAATAGTCGTCGATGTACGTACAAAGAACAACCTAAGGAATGCAATTGTGTGATTGTATGATATGTAACTATTCATGATCTCTACTCACACATTTATTTTCCTGTGAAGGTCATTTATGGCATCTATTATCAGTTTATGTATTTAGACGTATATATACATTTTTGGCAAGCAAATTTAACAGATAATGTAATCAACTATTGCGCATTATTGCGCTAATATATATATGTCTACATTAGTTATATAATGATATGTTATTTGTCACTAAGAATATTTTGTTTACAATTCATTTATAATATATTTTATAAAATTGCATATTTTATAAAATTGCATAACATGTCTCAAAATAGTAGTGTTAACTAGATACATTCACATTAAACAAGAGCCTAAAATTAAACAAATCAAAACATTTGCTGACCTTATTTAGTATCATATTATAATAAGTGTATAACAATTGACAGCATGCTATTATTAATAATTTATCCAATAATTGAACATACATAATAGTTTTTTTTTTCATTTCAGTTTGTATATTCTAATTTCATTGGTTATTATTCATCAGTATTCATTACCAATGAGTATGTATTCTCAGGCTGTCTTTATGTGTAAAGTTGTACTGATACTGGTACTGGTTTTGTTAAAAATGTGTGATACGTTTAGAAGTATTACAGACTTGTTTAAATCACTAAGTTATTGACTGAATTTGTGGTGAGGCTAAAAAATGTATTACACGCAACAATTCTTGATATAAATATTTATATAAATAACAACATAAATTCTCTATCAAAATAATAAACATAACTGTATTGCTACTAGAAGCAATAAATATGTAATAGAATAATATTTATACATCAAATGAAGTATTGTTTAATTTGTTGAGTAAAGGGGACATAAATTATTGTTTAAAAGGAAAACTGTAGCTATATTCCAGCATCCTTTTGTTTTAACATGTTGTCGATGTTTGTAAACATGTTGTCATATTATTATTTCATGTGTATATTACTACTCCTAGTGCGTGTGCTACTTTATGTGTGTATTTGTACGTGCTTGTGCTATTGTTATGCACTTACAATCCAAATACCATGCAAGACGATTGTTGATGGCAATAACAATACCTATATCGATGTACGTACAAAGAACAACCCAAGGCATTTTATTGTATGATCGTATGATATGTAAATATTCACAGTCTCTACTCACACGTTTATTTTCTTGTGAAGGTCATTTATGGCATCAATCAGTGAATCGTGAAGAATTAATAAATATTGTTTGGCAAGCAATGTTGACAGATAATGTTATCAACGAATGCGCCATACTGCGTTAATATATTTCTACATTAGTTTTTTAATGTTATGTTATTTGTCAATAAGAATACTTTTTACAATATATTCATATGTTTAATACATTTGCATAACATTTATCAAAATAATATTGTTAACTAGATACGTTGGCATTATACAAGAGCTTAAAATTAAACCAATACAATCCATGAAAATAATGTCTGACCGTTTTTAGTATCATATTGAAATAAGTGCTTACATGTAACAAATGTAGAGCTATACACACTTATTTACAGCATGATATTATTCATAATGTATCCAATTAGTGTACATACAAAATAGTTTGTTCATTTACGTTTGTATATTCTAATTCAATTGCCTGGTTATTTTAAATCAGTTGTCATTTCCAATGCTTATGTATTATAAAAACCTCTTGTGTGTAAAATTCTTCCTTTATGAAGTTTTAAAAATGTTTTAAACGTAAAGAAGTATAACAAAAAATTTGTTTAAATCACTAATTTATTGACTGAATGTGTGGAGAGGCTAAAGAATGTATTGCACACAACAATTCTTTATATAAATATTTATATAATTAACAAAATAAACTCTTTAACAACACAATAAACATAAAGTGTATTGCCACTAGAAGCAATAAATATGTCGGCCAATTAAAATGAAATAAAATATCTATTTCGATCCATGCAATTTTCCTTATTTTCGAACTACTTTAGAAGTATTATGTTGACATCAAATGAAGTATTGTTTAATTCGTTTAGTAAAGAAAACATAATATTATTGTTAATAAGAGAACTGCATGCTATATTCCGGTATGCTCTTCTACACATTTTGTCGATGTTTGGTAACATGTAATCATATTATTATTTCATGTGTATATAATTACTTCTAGTGCGTGTATCACTTCATGTGTGTATTTGTATACGCCTGTGCTATTGTAAATGTACTTATATTCCAAACACCATGCACTACGATTGTTGATAGCATGCCGATAACAATATCTATATCGATATATCTACAAAGAACAACCCAAGGCATGTAATTGTGTGATGGTATGATATGTAAATATTTATAGTCTCTACTCACAATTTTATTTTCTTGTAAAGGTCATTTATGGCATCAATTATCAGGTTATATATATTGAAGTATCTATAAATAGTGTTTGGGCAAGCAACGTTGACAGATAAAGAAATCAACAATTGTGTCTTGTTACGCTCATATTTTTACATTAGTTGTATATTATTAAGTTTTTGTCCATAAGGATACTTTTTATAATACATTCATAATAACATGTTTTATAAATTGCAAATCAATGATCAAATTAATAGTGATAACTATATACATTTAAATGAAACAAACGCCTACAAGTAAACCAATCAAACCAATCGAAATAATTGTTGACAGTATGTAATATCGTATAATAATAAGTGCTTATATGTAACATATGTAGACTTACACAGTAATATTGACAGCATGGTAATTTTTATAATGTATCAAATTATTGTACATACAAGTTTTGTTCATTTTATTTTGTATATTCTAATTTCATTGCTTGGTTATTATTTATCAGTTGCCATTACCAATTCTTATGTATTCTTAGGCTCTCCTTGTGTGTAATTGTTTTCTGTTACAAAGTGTTTTAAATGTTTGATACGTTTTGCTTATTTGTTTTGAAAGGTATTGACTTAATTTGTGGAGATGCTGAATAATGTATTTACACAACAATTCTGAATTAATACATAGATTCTTTGTCAATGAAATAAACATAAAGCGTATTACTACTAGAAGCCATAATATGTCGGTCAGTTTAAATGAAATCTTAGATTTATTTAAGAAGTAATGTTTATGTACCATATTCAGTATTGTTTGGTTTTTTAAGTCAAACAAAAACAATATTGTTGTTTAAATGGAGGACTGCATGCTTTATTCAAGTGTTATTCTACACATTGTGTCGATGTTTGTAAACATGTAATCATATTATTATTTTATGTGTATATTTTACTTCTAGTGCGTGAATCACTTCATGTGTGTATTTGTACGTGCCTGCGCTATTGCACGTATGGAAATCTACAGGACTTCAATGTGTATGCCCCCATTGAGTGGCTGATGGAGGTCGTTCTTAGTTTCATATTTCTTATATACATGTGCTTTTTATGTATATGTCTGTATTAATAACCGTTATTAATCAATATGCTCATTCTGCATGGAATAAATTAACAAGGTCAGAGGTCTAGGGTCATCTTTATCCTCGTATATCATGTCTGCACCAGGTTTACATAAAGATATGCACAATGACACATATATCTCAGCCGATAAGCTTCTTCAGTCTGGGATATTATCAATTATATTGCTCTCGTAAAATATTAACTGAGTTAATTGCTAATTATGTTCAGTGTGTAAATATGAAATGGAATCCTGTTAAACATTATTTCTTTTCAGCGCGACGTTGTTTTGATTGTCTGTATTTGTGTACACGTGTTTCTATTTTGTATTGAATGTGTGTACTTTAAATGTGTTCACATTGTTTTTGCCTTTTTGGATTTATGGTAAATTAAATCAAAATCCGAAATCAAAACAAAAATAAACAAAATGATGTACACATTTTTGGATTCAAAGCTTTATTACTACAATTCATTATGGATCGAGAACAAGCCAAGTATATCCTAATTTATTTTTCAAGCAACATACTACTTAGCAGATATATTAATGACAACTCATTTTTAATTGTGTGTTATGAATACAATTGACTAATTGGAGTGCTATTTTATTCTTGATGTTTATAATGTAAATACTTTGCACTAGATAAATAAATTACATGCTTACGAATACATCTAATACAGTATATATAATTTTTGTGAAATCTAGTAACGGCGTAATGTTTTGAAATATGAAACTGAATGTATTGAAAACGAATGTATTTGTATCAGGACATTATACTATGCATATCTAGTATACACCTTACAACATATATACTTGAACTATTCTGTATATAACATGCATATATGAACTATTCTATGGTGATAATACAATTTTGCACAACTATAAAAAAAGCAAAAACAAAAACTTGACACTACAAAGTTGTTATTGCTTATCATAGCCAACTAACAATACAAACGGTTGACGTTTTAATCTCCAAAACATTGTCTATTTTAACCATACCACACCAATTATTCTTTGTGTAAATATGTATTTCGTCAATAAAAACAACGATAACTGGTTTCTTCTTTCTGTTCCCCATTTATATTTTCGTCGTGTCGTTTACCCCATCTCCGTTCCTATTAGTTTCCAACACCTCTTCGATCTCCTCAAGGTCCAACGGAGAACCTTAGCACGGGTATCGCACGCCATCGAAACCGCTGAATGTTGTTAAGATGGGCACGTGCTTTCACCATCGGAAGTTGCGTATCAGGTTCATTCCGAATGGGAGATCGTAGGTTTTCATGGTGAGGTTCCGATTGTCCATATTTATATCGTCTCTTTCCTCGTCGGTGTCGCTCGGGACCTCTCGCCAAATTACAATGCCGTGTTCTTCGTCAGCCCCTGCTGGTAAAAATAGAAACCGGGACACGTACAGTGCACATGAATTGTTGTTAAACATATCGATCGAAGAAAAACAGCAAACAGCAGCAACAGCTGTTTGCGTGATATATTTTGGTTTGAAGTATGTTGTAATATATACGTATGGAAGACATGGAATATTTATATTATGACTATACCAGGACATAAGTTCACATGTTCTTTTGTGTAACAACTCTAAACCATATAGTTTTCCATTTACAAATACTATTTTAAGTGGCTTAAAACACAAATATCACTACACATATCGCCGATGTTTACCAGCCAAGTAAAATTCAAAATTGTGACTTTAACAGTCATAAATAAATTTGACGGTTTTGATTGTTGGCATTTCCGTGAGCAAAACATTAACTTATGTAGTGTCAACTTGTTCATGTGATGTATATAACATGGGCGCTTGATTTATTGGCCACGTTCGGTGAACACATGGCTTCATGCATGTGTGTTAAGTGTCGTTCCAGATTAGCCTATGCAGTCCGCACAGGCTAATCAGGGACGTCTTTTTACGTATAAACTGGATTTTTGTTTAGAAAAGACGTCCTTTAATAAAACAATTCAATACAAGGGACAAAATTGTCACAAACCAGGTTTTCAATTTGAAAAAAAAAGTCTGATAAAGGGAGACAATTCAAAATGTGCATTGTTACCCCCTTGTGTAAGATTCAATCTATTTTTACTGGTGGACACCTTGATTTCAATTTGAAAAAAAAGTCTGATAAAGGGAGACCAACTCAACAATGTGCATTGCTACTGATTGTTCAAAGTTACCCCCTTGTTTAAAAATCAATCTATTTTAGTCGTGGCGACCTTGACCTTGACGAGTTTGACATAATTCTTTCGCGCGACACACCGTCAAATGATGGTGAACAAATGTGCACAATGATTTTAAAATCTAACAATGAAGGACATAGTTATGGCCCGTACAGGCTCAGTTATGACTTTTTTGACCTTTGAACTCAAAGTGTGACCTTGACCACGACGTAATTCTTTCGCGCGACACACCGTTTAATGATGGTGAACAAATATGCCAAATGATTTTAATATCTCACAATGAACGGCAAAAGCTATGGCCCGGACAAGCTTGCTCCGCCCGCCCGCCAGCCCGCTAGCCCGCCAGCCCGCCCGCCCGCCGACATTCGCCAATCTAATAACCAGTTTTTTCCTTCGGAACACCTGGTTAAAAAGCGGAAAATGTCGACCCTGATTAGCCTAAGCGAACTACACATGCTTATCTAGGCCGAAAATAAGTCTATGCATTATGCCTAGTTTTCCCAGAACGAGGCTCATATGCTCGTTGTCGGATGCTTACCGGGAATAACGTTGTCTAGAACAAGCGCAGAAAAGCACCACATGAACACGTTGTTGGCTAGAAGGGCCTGTATCACCTGGTCTTGGTCACTGTAACCTAAAAATATAGGTGCACGTTCATACCATTTTTTGTGTAAAATACTGGTCGGATGGAACGTTTCGTATCCGAGTAATCGAGGGTAGTAATCTTGTTTATTATATACATGTTTAATGCTTTTAACAAAATACAGGTTGTATCAATCGTTGAAATAAAAAATCCCGTATTACGCTACTCGCTGTTTCCAAGCCGTATTACCATACTAGCCGGACTACTTCGACCCATGTAATGACGTCACATTACACGCACCGAAAATAGAAATATTTTATATTACGAAATATATTACGTAGTACATCGTGTGACGTCATTTCTGTGACAAAACACAGAAGTTTTATCCATTGTGTCACACCGGTCTTTACTGACCTGTGTGAATGCGCGCTAAGCATTGTGGGAAACGGACTTTTTTCCATCATGGCGTTGGTAAACATAATAAACACGGAAGTGAAAAATGGTAATTAATTATTATCAAAAACAGACCCCATCAAACCGGGCCAGCTGTAATATATATTTGGATGCAGTTTGTGCTTCAAAAGGAGCCACTTTTCATGTCAGTCTATTGTTTGTAAGAATCACTAAACACGTAACTTAGACTAACTAAACATGTTGCAAGACGGTATCTTCGAAATAGTAAATAAATCTAAATCATAAATATTTATAATTAAATACCTGCTGAAATTTGAGAACGTAAACGATTTAAAATAAACGCTGTGAACATTACAAGGAATCTTACATGTAGGCCTTGGTGTGAGAGGATTAGTCAGGGATAAAATAAAATGGAGTTCGAAGGATCTAACATTTTGAGGAAGACGTCATGGTATCTTGGACATTTGGCACTTTCATATATTTATTTAGTAGATACTGAAAATGCTGAATGTGCTAATTGCAACATCAAAGACAAGCAGGTGAGATTTTTACAGCTTTTTTTTCTTGACATATTATTGTATGGTTTCCATTTAATTTATATGCTAGTGTTTTTTTTTCACCATTTTGTGAATGGTTTCCGGTCATTTCCCCCCCAAGACGTTTCCTCCCCAAGACGTTTCCCCCCAAAGACGTTTCCTCCCCAGACGTTTCCCCCCCCCCCCCATTTTAGATTTAGTGCAGATGTTCCCCCCCCCAATACATTTATAATTGTTCGGTTGAAGTACAATCTTTGTTTATTATCAAAATTATTATTTTGTTTATGAAGTCTTTAATTAACTTTTAATATCTATGAAGCAGCTTGTATGGTTTTTTGGTTTTAGAATTGTTTTTTGGAGGGTTTAACTGTGTAATGATTGCATGTAAATCATTAGTAAGTGCATGTTGGTGTACTAGTGGAATACATGGAATATCCTCAAAATCTTACTGAGTATCTTATACATGTTGCTCAACACAAATGCAACCATGAATAATGTGTAATCAAGACCAGTTTTGAATACACAATTAACACCTTATTTCAGTTTGAGTGAACCTGGGCAGGGTTGTGCAAATGCAGTGTTTGTTGTTTTTTATCCAATTAAATATGGTCAATTGGTGAATTGAAAATGGTAAAATCAAATTTAAATTAATTTCGAAACTGTTTTCCTTGTTACAGTTAAATATGATAAATAAATATTTACTTTGTAACTGTCAACATTTTTTTCATGCATTCATATGTTTGTTATCAAATCATTGGACGTCACTGATATTTTATTTTTTACTAATAACTCATTAAGACTAAATAAAACAGAAGTGAACTTTCCTTGCACATTATTTCATTATTAATAATATAATTTATTAGCAAATGTAATAAAAACTTATTGATATAAGAAACACAAAACACAATTACCCGTTTTTATTAAATGAATTTGTGGAATTTAAGGAAAAATTAATAACTTTATAATTAAAAAAAGGTAAATTTAAAGCAATTTATTAATAATAATTAAAACAGTGATAAACTATATAAAAATGTTTTTGTATGATAATGTGCTAATCTCATCTTATGAATGACTATCCCCCTTCAAAGATGTCACCTAATCTCATCAATTATGATTAATGGGCCTGTATATTGCACCATAAGTATCCCTTTATACAATACCTGTTATCTTGTTATATACACTTGCTAATCCAATTAACGCTTGTATATTGCACCATAAGTGCCTGATATATTGTTCAATGGTAGGTGTGTGTTGTTACTTAATATTAGTGAAAACATAACTTTCCTATTATTTGCCTGGTTCTGAAAATATTTTCATGGTTGAGTTTCCTTTAATTTTTAAAGAATATTTTTGAGAGGTAACACCTGAGTACTACAAATCAATGTAAAATGTTCATACTAGCTGTATTGGGACATTATAATTTAACTGTTACAAAACAATTTTATTTACTTGTCTCAAAATAAATATCCCAATATGATATTTATTTAGTCAAAATAATTTGTGTTTCAGTTAAAACTTGGATATAGTTATTCTTCTTCATTAAAAATCACAACTATTCCACTTTAAATGACCATCAAAGAACATCAAAGCTGTGTTTTTACTCAATTTTTCAAGGATCTCAATAAATGAAAGAAAAAAATTCAGGTACTTATAAAAACAATTCTAATTAGATCTATTTAATTGGTAAAATTTGTTTGAGGCTTCCCTAAAAACAACCATAATAAATCATTTCACTGATCTATTGATATATCTATTTGATAGGCAGAATGACAAACAGAACTAGTGTGGTTTCTAGGGTCATAAATCTGGTCCCTAAGCCTTAATTGGTAATAATATGCATGCAGTGTTATGTCTCTGAAAGTGACAATGAAGCAAATCTGCCCTTAGGCTATTTCATTTCACTCACACAAAAGGAGATAACTTGCTATTAATTTAATAGTTACTTCTAACTTGTCTCCTTTCTGTATTAAGAGGGTTTTCATATTTTAAAGTTCAATTGGTCTTCAAATGAATAAGCAATCAAAGTTCTTGATTTTGCCAACAAATAATGTTTACCAATTGTGGGTCTACTCTACTTTCTTTTAATAATTATTTCTAATTATGTTTTTTTTTTAATTTTTATATCAATGGAAAATGAAATATTTTTTCACTATTTTGTTTAAAAAGTACTTAAAGAAATCCAGGCAAGAATACATGACAAGTAAGGGTTGTGTCAAGAAGGTGCCATTTAAGGCCCTATTATCAGTTTTGGATGCCCTAACCTGTATAGGTGAGAAGACTGTGAGAAGACGGGGTACGTGGGGCATGAGGAACAACTAATACACAGTAATTGACAGGTTCGTGTTGAATCAAGCACAGAATTTTCTGAGCATTCATGATTCTTAGAATTGAAAAAAAAAATCAATCAACCAGAAAAATCCAGTTGACCAACTTTGACTTATTTGCATGAACAGGTATAAAATAGTGGGTATTAATAGCTTAAGACATTATTGGCAACATGTCTGTTTAATTTATATTATCAATATTGTTAATTAAGCATGGAATATTAATCAAAATTGGGGGTAAAGTTCAATCGCCCAGTATTGACCAGTAATGACAAATTTGGGAGTATTGACCGGGGCGGTTTTAACCAGTAAAAACCGCCGGTCAAAACCGGGGGCGGTCGATTGGTGCCAACCCTGGGTGTACTAAAGGAATACTAGAGGAATACATGGGATATTCTCAAAATCTTACACATGTTGTTTTTAATATAATTAAATAGGATCAATTGATGAATTAATTCAGTTTGTGTAAACTTGGGCTGGGTTGTGGAACTATAGTTATTTGTTGTTATACAATTAAATAGGGTACTATGTAACTGTCAAAAAAACATATGCATTCACACGCATATAATCATATTATTGGATGTCACTGATATTTTCAATTTTACTAGTAGCTAATTAAGACTAATTAAAACAGAATTGGACTTTCCTCGCAAAGTATTTCATTATTAATAGTATAATACTATAATTAGCTAATGTAATCAAAACATATTGATATTTTAATAATTTAACTCAATGATATTAATAATATTAAAATTTTCCCCAAAAAACTAGGGCAGGAAGATAGGAAGGATTTTTTTTTGAAAATCAACAGTGTTGTCAGTGTAAAATATTTGCAAAGCTTTTTCTGAGTTTGAACTTCAGTTTTACATTTTGAGACCTGCAACATATTCTATGCTACTTTATTTCACTATGGTAAGTCATTAAAGTGTTATTTATTTTTCAACTATATAATGTGCTAATCTCATATAATGAATTACTACCCTATTTAAAAATGACACCTAATCTAAATTCATTAATACAATAGTTATAATTGTTTTATTGTACTTTGTAACATACTATTCCACTAAAAATGACCATCATAGAACATCAATGCTGTGCTTTTTACTAAATTTTCAATGATTTCAATTATTTAAAGAAATAAATATATCAGGCACTTATAAAAAAATATATAATAAGGGTGTCAAAATTTAACAAGTCAAATTGAACTTCTCTTGCAATGCAAATGGAGCCACTTGAAATATCAAATTGTTCCCATACTAGTCGGCAATATAGCTATGACATTGTGTCTTTTCAAAACATGCATCAGACACACCTTCTGAAACTTTTTAAGCGGTTTTGAAAACGCTATTTCATTGCAAACTTTCGTCAATAAAGGATACATGTTGTTATACAACCGAAAGTGAAAGTTCTGTTTAAAAAAAAATGAATAAAGAGCGAAATTGTTGAAAACTAACGAAAATTATAATTGATACTAACATAAGACCGTAAGACTGAACAAAATTATACTTAACTTTTAAATCATAACATGAATGTTTACTTATAAAGCAAATTCTTCATTCATCCGCGGACTTCTTTGTGTCGTAGTCATAAATGCCTTCAAATGGAGGTGCGTGATGCGTCTAAGTATAGAGGTGACAATAACGTAGTGACGTCACCATCTATGTATAGAATGAGTTTTATCTAAACTCTGTAAGGAGATGTCGGACGTGGTGTTTTTTTAACAGTTAACTATGTGTTAAAAACGTATTTTGGAGTGTGTGTTTATCATGCATAAATGTATATTTCGATAGGAATACAATAAAATAGTGTGGTTTAAACAAAGTTTCGATAAAGAAACGGATGATAGTAGTGTAAGTGCATATCGTTTAAACATTTTTGTTATAAACATCGGATTAAAGTTGTCAACTTAATTGATATAAAAATTGGATTAACGATGGCATTAAGGTAAGCGTGTCGGAAACCTGTGTTTTCCCGGTTCGAATGTTTACACGTTAATTTACATAAACTGTATTCAAACGCGTCTTAAATAAACTATGGCGTACCGTTTTAGTCATTGTTTTGTCAGTTTTGTTAAAGTAAAAAATACATTTGTTAACTGTTTTCGTTAGTTGTTGTATATAATAAAAGGAATATCACGCTAGTAAATTGTTCCAAGAGTTTGTATAACTCTCGTGGCTTGTGCTATTTCGCCTCCACCTCTCGTGTGATATGTATGTATGTATTTTAATCAGTACAGTACCGGTTCAATGTTTTTTTTTTACATTTTTCTGATGCGGTTTGGTTTTAGCAAGACCAATTTTATTGAAGCTGAGAGCCAAGACAAAACATGTGTAGTTACACTTTATACAAGCCGGTTCTATTCTATCATGAGTGGCTAGAGTGAGCATAATTAAATTATGGAAAATGAGTCCGTAAGATAAAATCTGTATTTCAGGTAATCAACCTAATTAGATAAGGGAAACTGCAGAACATTACAATTTTTTATGGATACACTTGATACAAACCAGTCATTATTATTTGCATGATGCAGCAGCCATTACAACATATGTGTAGTTATATTAAGGTTTTTAAGAGGTCTTCGTTTTGCTGGACCAAACATGGGAAAGTAAGAGAAAAGTCGAGTCCCATGACAGAGCCAAATTAGTAAAACGTGTTACCAACCGGTTCTAATGAAGGCCTCATTTTGCATGACCCAGTTAGGAAAACTAAGGCCCAGGAAGAGGGAAATGCCGAACACGACGAGGTTCCTGGAGGAGTTGAGGTCCACGTACTGGAGATTAAACGCGTCCACAGCCGTCAGGACGCATGGAAAGATATAATCACAAAATGCAACATAAGCTGAACCAGGACGAGATGCACCGTATTGTAGCAGGAGGATCATTATTTATGGCAGGCGAAAAATTTACCGAACAGTTGATACAAACAACACATTGACAGTGTATACAAACAAACAGGCTAAAACGACTGTGACGCAGGTCACCGCCCTGAAGCCTTGGAGAGGTCAATGTTTATGTGCTTATCACCTTGTGGTAGGAAAAAGATTCGAATCAAATATTAAATTAAATCTTAATAGTTTAACCGAAAAAGCACAAGGCAGGAGGCCCCGATGATTGGGTTCGGTATAGAGAGTTCGGTCTTTTGTCTAGTAATGCACAACAATTGCACCGGTCAAATGTAAATCGAAACATACTCGAGCATAAAGCTATAAGCGTTCTGTATAGTTTTACCGAATAGTACGAGGAAGGAAACCCCGATGATTGGGTCCGGCATGGAGACCACGAGCGCGCAGAACTTGCCGAAGCAGCCGAACACTACCATGGTTATTCCCGCAACAATCACCACGCGGCGACTGCCAACCTACACATTAGAGTGTTTAGACATTTTATAAAAAATAGCATATAAAACATTCATACGTTTGCATATGGCTCTTACATAAGATCTCAATTCCATCAATATTGTACGATAAAAGGGTCAATAAGCAAACAAAGGGTTATTCAGTAATGAAATTCGGACTTGAAAACTTTGGTGCGAATTTACTATATGCTATACAATGACACGCGTGCCCTAAGGTGAAACGTTTTGTGAAATAAATTACTAAGTATATAGTGACGTTTTAATATTTTACATTTACATATAGAACTTGAGTTAACTCTGACTAATGCACTACACAAAACAAACCATTTACCAATAGTTCGTTTATGTGCCGATAGAATTCGTAGAAAAAACTTTGGCTTGCACATGCGCAACAGTTCACATTTAAGAACGATATAAATTCATAAGACGAAATATAAAAATTTAATTACATAAATTTCCAAGGTAAGACTTATAACACCGATATTTTGACTGCACGACACAAATTTTCAAATGTACTAAGTCAAAAAAGGGCCATAATTCCGTTAAAATGCCAACCATAGTTATGCAACTTGTCCTGTACAGTCCCCTTATGATAGTTAGCGAGTGTTCCAAGTCTGAAAAATATAGCTATGATACTTAAGGAATAAAATGGACCAAAACACAAAACTTAACCAAATTTTCAATTTTCTAAGTAAAAATGGGGCCATTATTTTGTCAAAATGCCAGTCAGAGTTTCATAACTTTTCCTACACAGTCCCCTCATGATTGTTAGTAAGTGTTGCAAGTATGAAAGCAATAGCTTTGATACTTTAGGAATCAAGTGGACCTAAACACAAAACTTAACCAAATTTTCAATTTTCTAAGTATAAAAAGGGGCATAACTCTAAAAAATAATACTGACAAAGTTATGCAAGTTGGCAAACACAATGGTCTTATTGCCATAAAGAAGTATTCCAAGTTTGATTGATAGTGTTAAAGTAATTTGACTTTATAAACAATCTTTCACCAACGGCGACGGCGACACCGACGCCGATGCCGGGACGAGTAGAATAGCTCTCATTTTTCTTCGAAAAGTAGAGCTAAAAACTGTCTGAAGTTTGTTCATGGTTTAGGACAAATGTCCAGAAAAAAAATTACCATTTAGGACACCTGTCTTAAGGAAATTGGGGCCAATCTGAAACACTGCCATAACATCTTATAAGATTTTTCTACCGGTTTTTAACACTTGTGTTTAGGCAGTACAGTGTAACAATGATACAATTTACTTCTACGGACCGCTAAAGTACAAACTACACTGGAATGCTCTGCTGCTGGGGTACTCCTATAAACATGAGGTTGATATACATCGACCTAATATCGTTTAACCTCATTTTGCAATAGCATCGTTCCGACATGAAATCATATCGGAAGGTTTAACGGCTGCAAATTCATATAACAGCGCAGAATAATCGTGTAATAATTATTTACCATAAAATATCAACATTATTTTATTAATTGCATCAGAAGAATGTTTATAAAAACTAACAAGTCATGATATTCCAGGCCTGAAAACACTACCACTGTTCAAATTCCATATTGTTGCCATATAGCGCTGTGTAAATTGAAAGTTGCATAATATTAACTCATTGGTCGGTTATAAATGTCTTGTTTCTCTATACATAGTTTTCGTTTTAAACGAAACTAATAATTTACGTGGAATGTCATATAAGTTTTCCATTAAAACTGTGATCTTTCCGTGTCTGTTTATTGACGTTATTAATTATGTTATACTTATTTTTGTATTTTTTTATATTTTTTTTATTCAATATCATACATACAATGTAAACATGTATATGCTCATACAACATAGTGATTGTACAAAGCAATAAAGTTCAGACATGTTATACAAGATATGCTAATATATATTTTTTTAGAGAGAAAAGAAAAGAACAACAGAGGGATAGTTATGAAAAAATAAAG
The DNA here is from genome assembly GCF_020536995.1 of Dreissena polymorpha. Taxonomy (NCBI): domain Eukaryota; kingdom Metazoa; phylum Mollusca; class Bivalvia; order Myida; family Dreissenidae; genus Dreissena; species Dreissena polymorpha. Next base: position 57,291,454 of record NC_068357.1, on the reverse strand, counting down.
TTATGAAGATGAGTTGTATAAAGTCGAAAGAAAGCATACTGGACTTGTGTGTTTTATTGTATATTCACAATGATCTTGTCAGATTGAAAAAAAAAAAAAAAAAAAAAAAACTATTTTAGAAAGATAAACTGACATTAGAGTGAAATGTATATAAGTGGACAAAACATTATGAGAATTTAATCCGATTCCATTTTTATTCAAAGATTTGTAATGTGTCATTACTGAGGGCTATTTCTTTCTCAATCTGGATTTTTAGTTTAAGACTATGGACAAAACAATTAAAATTTGGTACTTGTTTTTTGTACTTCATGTTAAAGATAAAATATTTCATCAATATAACAATAAAATTCACAATATTATTACAGTCTATTGATTTCAATGAGTTAATTCCGAAACTTACATTTAAGAAAGATAGTTTAACGTTTAGATGCTGTTGTTCAAGAAAAGATATTAATTGATTCCAAATAGGCTGGATGTGTTTGCACTCCCAAAAAAGATGTTCTATAGTTTCAATGTTTTCACTGCAGAAGTCACACAGATTTGAGTTAGATAATTTACATTTAAAGAGATATTTATTTGTAGCTATAATTCTATGGATGTATTAATATTGAAAATTTCTCAGTGTGCTTTCAATAGTTGCTTTATATGGCATGGTAAATATGTGTTTCCAATTAAGTTCATGTTCTCCAAAAAGGATTTGCCATTTATTTTGGATTTTGGAGTTTTCTGTAGGGTTTTTAATTTGTAATGTGTAAAATATTTTATTCGTTTTGTTTTTTCTTCCAAGTATGTTTTCTACAAATGTTGTTTGAGTACATGGTGTATTATTTGTATTTATTTCAGATTTAATATGTATGGGTATGCTTTGAATTAGTGTGTAGTACTTCAGAAAATTATTTGAAGGTATTCCGTATATGTAGCATATATCATCAAAAGAGTAGAAATCCTTAATTCTGTAGTCATATAATTGGTCGACATATTTAATGCTTCGTTCAAACCAATCTTTATAGAAAAACGTCTTATTGTTTGAAGTTATGTCTTTATTATTCCATGAAATTGTTTTACTGTTAGTTTTGGTTTCTAGGTTATGAGTGATATCACTCCATGCTGATAGAACATCAGATAGAAATATGTTTTCCTTTGCAATTTCATGTAAGATAGTATTGCTGATGTTACATTCAAAGAGTAAGGAGTCACCATATTTTTTTAGGATTTTCTGGTAGAATAATTTCCATTTACTCGTATTGGTTTTATCTAGGTATCTTTTAGCCCAGCTGCATTTGATTGCATTTAACACAAAATGTGCATGTGTGCGTCTGTCCATGTGTGCTTAAGTGCGTGTGTATATGTGGCTGTGTGCCTACGAGTGTTTCGTTTTTTTGGTCGTTGAACTCGTGCTTTATCAGTTCAATCAATATTAAACTTCGACCTTTCGATTTTGTGTATGAATTATAACATGTAGCCCTTTTTGTTAACTGTTTTAGCAAAAGATTCGCGCCTTAAATTACGAAAAATTAAAGCGACACTTTCATTTAAAGGTTTTATGCAAACAATATGTAATAAAACCTTTATTTTTGGTATTAATAAATGTTATTGACATGTTTAAATACTTGTAAAGGTGTTAAGTCTTGTCCAAGATGTCGCTGATATTGTCAATTTCAATAACTGTTAATATTCTCAATATTGTATAAGAAATTGAATAGTTAATGAATATCACTTTGTCTTATTAAATTATTTTACATAGTTGATGTGTTCTTACTTTCTTTATAAACATATACACTTTATACAGCTTATATATTTTTGTCCGTGCATTCAAATCAGTAAATACATATTAAACATTGAAGTTTTAGATCATGCTGTCATTTTAACCAGCAATAAATCGTACACAAAATCGAAAGGTCGAAGTTTAATATTGATTGAACTGATAAAGCACGAGATCAACGACCAAAAAAACGAAACACTCGTAGGCACACAGCCACAAATGCTCTGATACACACACGCACTTAAGCACACATGGACAGTCGCACACATGCACATTTTGTGTTAAATGCAATGGTTAGCGAAAATTTATGATTACATTAATATTTCGCCTCTTTTATTTCTGGTGGAAAATCAAATGGGAGCATTAAGAGATTGGTACTTTTCACGTGCTAATCTTGGCGCGGATACAAGCGAAGATATGCTGAATGGTATGAATTTGAAGCATATAGAGAAATCGAGATTGCATGTATTTAAAAAAAGTCATAACTTGTTGATAATTAGCGATACTAATTAAAACATTTGTTATAAAAATGTTATTTAACTTTTCATATGAATATTTCAGTTTCAGTATTTGTGTAAGTCAAACTAATAAATTGGTTAAATACGCAACCGTCACTGGATTCCAACCCCGTCAGAAATAACGAGTTGTTGCCACTTGACGCATGTCTTTTTTGAGCCCGGGACATATTGACAGGCGGCAGTGGCGATCGGGCGTTGGAATTGTACTTTAAGACTGTTGGCACGATAACGCTGGTGTACTGGTTTCTGTTTTAGAGAACAATATTGGTTCAATGCCGAAAGTAAATCGGAAAAATGCGGACCGATGTGAACTCTTCGTCGTGGAATTGATGGACGGTTATTCAGGCAACGGGTCTCTTTGTTTTGATATGCGCGGCGCGGTAGATTTACATTACGTTGTTGCTTTTTTTTATGCAATTAAGTTTATTTTCGCCTCATATTCTGCACGGCGATCGCAAAGTTTTTTTTTCAAGGGCGCTGTCTGGTACTCCGGCTGCTTTTGTCACATGCTTTTAAGCAGCAACAATCGGCGATCACTTTTAAACCCGTATATGGAATCTATATTCATGTATTTATTTGTCCCTGTATAATTGACCGTATTCAGAACTTCGCTAATGCTAAGGTACAAACATCGATATCGTATAAAAAATCAGTTGTTATTGAACTCCGAATAACTTCTATTAAAAGGTGACAATACAAGAACTTTAAGATCGACCGGCACTCGTTGTAATCAGCACAAAGTCTTTTTCGTGTATATATGCGCTCATATGGCTACATCAAGAAAATGTGAACACTTTCGCATGATTTTTTTGGCTTAAAAAAACTATAACTGTATATATTGATTAAAACAGAGAATTAAGAATAATAAATGGATATAACGTTTCTTCTAGGTATAGCTGAATGTCGTTACACACTCGTGATCGCCTTGCCAGAGTCGGTTTTAAAACCAAAATGTAGGGATATGTTCCTGTTAGACTCACATATCACTCATAGTTATTGACGCTCGATTGGTCATTGTCGGCTCGGGTACTACTTACATGTAGCCCGGGTACTCTTAAGTATACTTAAATGAACCCCGGGTAAGGCAAATAAACTAACACGTTACCGGCCAATTTAGACTGTACCCACTTTGTATTCCCGTCTAAAATCCGATGTCGTAAAACGCGCTACGGAATACGAAACAAAATTCTCTTCGATTTTTTTCTCAAAATGCCTTTTTGAGCAGGAGTTTCGATAATAATTATAGAGGCCATTTTACAGAATATAGACACAAATACGAACAAAATTAATTTGGAAAAAAAAGCCGACAACGACAAATTTAGCGCTTGAATTCCCGGGTACGTTTTAGTATATTTTCCGTACCCGGGATATATTTAAGTATGCTTAAGAGTACCCGGGGTACATTTAAGTAGTACTCGAGCCGACAATGACCAATTGAGCGTTATTGACGAGGCACATTGTATTTCTGAATAAGGTGAAGTATTCAGATCCGAATATCAGCAACTGTGCCAGCTGGGAAGCCCCGTTTTTGCTTTAACAGCCGCAATTTTTGAAGTCTTGCAATTAGACTCCATGATCACAGACAAAAGATTGAAATCCCAAAACCAAGATAGTTTTTGCATTTAGTGTAGGAAAAGGGAAAGTATGGAGTATAAACAAGAGTTTGAATGGTTGAATGGTTGATAGAACATCTAAACGAGAAAGGGGAAATTATCTAAAGGATTTAAATACAGTGTAGGTCAACTAATACAGTGTCTGAGACTTTTGTCGCTTTTAAGGAACTATTTGATTATCAGTATTATGTTTCGATTACATGATTTAAATTTTGTTCATGTATGTTTATTCATCTTTTGTTTACTTGTGAGTGTGTGAGCGTAGGAGTGCGTGTGTGTATTTTTTTGTTTTGGTTATTTCTTGTGAAAATATGTTGTTCTCATGGGTTCATATGGCGTATTATATCGAAATAAACACCTACCATATATTCTTTAAAAATGTGATATTAAGTATTATTCCTTGTTTGCTATCAACAGATTTTTATTAAAGGATAAATTTTATATCGTTTAGCAAATAATTTATGATGTATACAACTGCTAGTTTTAACATACACAAGGTTTCATTTATTTAAAGAGTACAGACAGCTAAAAGTGATGTGGTTTGTTTGCCACAACAATTGGTTATGTGTAACCTATGCCAAAAAATAATTTTGTTCAAGATATTTCAAGGTAATTCTATAAAAAAACAAATACACTACGTGAGTTGTTTATGTTTATTTTCAAAGTATACAGAAGTGGTTTTAAAGCACGATTTTTAAACATTTAAGAGGTAATCGATCATATTTATGTCTAATTAAGGATAATTGTATGCATAAGCAAAGCTTTAACAAGAAAAACTGAAGTATAAGTTGAAATCAATTTGCTATAGGAAAAGGACGTTAAACGTTTAGACGTAATCGGTAGATTACGTCTAATTATTTGGACTACTGCTGGGGCAGCTGAAGTTTCACCTTTGTATACTTATTTATAATAGATTTCCCATTTATCTTGAAGAGATATGTATTCAAATTGATTTTGGGGGATTTCTTTCCAATGTTTAGCTAATTGTTTTGATTGAGTGTATTCATCCATAAAAAGAACTGTCTTGACTTAATTCATACGGAATTGTGGAGCACTGACTTTGTTGTGACATTTTTACATTTTGAATTTCGCCACCATTTAGTGATTTACATCGATGTTGCTATGGATTTGTAAACAAAGAAAGTTGACCTGAAATGCGAGAATTTCACTTCTGGGTTATTTATCATGCTGAAATTTCTACCAAATTAAAATATAAATCAAGGAAGTAGCAACTGCCATAAACTCATGACTTACCATTCTTATGATGTATCCTTCCATTTATCAACCGTAAAATGCACGTATGATCAACACTATGCGAGTTATTTCGCACAAAAATTTCCCATTCGTCTGCCGCGCCATTTTGAAAAATTCGACAATGGCACAATGAATCGGTAACGACTCGCCCCATAACGAGTCATCTTCTATTTGCATTTGTATTTTTGTGTCACGAATTATTTATTGTAAATATAACGCATAGTTACTGAACAGTACAATACCATTAAAGTGAAGAGCAGAAAAGAACACATCGTTCATTTCATAAAAATACATATACCATGCAATAACTGCATAATATCAAACAGCAAATTTAATAACTATTCAAGTAAACAACAGAAGAGAACAAATCGTTTATTTCTTCAAAATACATATACAAAACAATAATGGCAAATTAGCTTACAGCAAATTAAGTAAATTGCCAAATAAACATAATTAAACAACTCGTTGTTATATGAACATCAGCAATATTCATCGTGGTTATATGTACATTAGCATTAATCATCGTGTGGGGTCCGAAATTTCCGGGGTCCAGAAACATTTAATAACTAATCTTATTAGTAATTGCAAACGAAGACCATATAGTGTAAACCAGATAACAATACAAATTCACACTTAGACGAACTGACCACATCGGTTTGACGAACGACTTCACGTCTGTAATTACCGATTAGTTAGGCGAAACGGGGATTAGACGAAACTACCAGCACCCAACTCCGCAGTTGCACGTATTACTCAATTAAGTTATCACCATTGAAGTAATTAATAAAAGCGTGGAATTAATTGATTGATCACAGATTGTTTCTTGTTTATTTGAAACCATTGCAAACTTTCCGTGCTAAATGTTCACACCAACAAATTAAAAGAACCGCCATTTAATTAGCATTTTAAAGTTAAGTTTGTGTGAAAAACACAAAAAGACTATTTAAAATGCCCTTAAAGGGGCTTGTTCACACTCAAATTGAATTTTTTGAAGTTTTTCATTTAATGCTTTAAATTCATAAATTTAAACATCGCAAATAACGTGCTCCAGTATAAAACAAAAATAAAGTTAAAATAAGAAAGAAAAAAGTAAGCCGCACCAAGGCTCGAACCACTGACCCTTGGATCGTTTTTTTCCCCGACTAAATATAGATTTTAAATGTAAATTTAAATATAAACACGCATTGTGACAACAACAACAACAACAAATATGGCGGAATCTGTATGGTCAAACAGGGAAGAAGAAGGTAAAATAAGTTTTTTATTGTAAAACTCAATAGTGCGCATGATTTTCTTTTTATAAAAGTAGATTAAAATAGTATAACTGATCAAATGATTCGTTTTCGTTACATAAGTATATGCATATACATCACAGAACGCGTAAATACTGATTCTCTCGTTTACACTTGAGTTACAGACAGAGACTAAAATTAAAAGCCAAGTTGAATACAGAATTAACTTTAGTATTCGCGCAAATAAATTAAATTTATCATTAGCCTTGGAGTACTGAGATCATTTAAACAGTACAGTATCTTTTTCTTTCCTCATAACTGACAGTGACAACATTATTTGTTGGCAGGCAATTCAAGATGCTGTGCATTTATTGACATATTCATTATTGTGTGTTATATGACAATGACATTTATTATTAACTAAAATGCATTTGAATGGTACTGGTAGTTTATTAATTTAAACCCAAAACTCATAGTTAACCCTTTAAGCTCTGGAACCAAATTTTGAAGGCCTTTGCAAACAGTTTGGTTCCAGATGAGACGCCACAGAACGTGGCGTCTCATCAGGATCCAAACTGTTTGCTATTCTGATAGTATTCTTTGAAAAAAATCGAAGAAATGGCTAAGTTTAGAAATTCAGCGGATGACATTTAGCAGATGACAAATTTCCCAGCATGCAAAGGGTTAATGTATTTATATCAGTTTCTTCTGCACAGCTATTTTATAAATAAACTGAATAACCAAAATATTTTTGAAAATAGTAACACAGTTTAGTAATTCATGGCATCAAATGCATGTATCTGGCGCCAGACAACTCGCCCCAATACCAACTTGCCCCAAAACAAACTCGCATCAAAGATATGGTCACACGCTTCAACCAAGAGACAACTCGCCCCAATTTATTTTCGTGCATCTTATTGTTTCTTTATTTAAAGTATTTTATCTTTATATTCTTTGTTAATTTAGCAAAGCACGTATATATTTTGATAAATGTGTATTTCAACAGTACATTGTATTTTGAATAAATCAAATACAGGTCATCTGAAATGCATGTATCATTATATTTGTAAAAGCCAAGAATATTCTGGATATTCCTCTTTTTTCAATTGTTTTGAATATCCTCAAGATTTGATTTCCTGAATGTTAAAGAAAACTTATTAGATAATAATACCACATATTTACAACTCACTTTTTTAATAGAGACCATAAATAGTTTTAAAAAGTGGTTTAAATTGTGTATTTACTTTTTCAATAGGATACAACCATAATTAAACCAAGAAGTTTATGAAGAAGGGATCACTGGATTTTGTCACTTTGGTACAAGAAACAGAAAAGGTATACTTATTTAGCTGCTTTTTTTTCTGTTGATTTCATTTGAGAATATTGAAATAATTTGTAGATAATGTTTTCAGATATTCAGGCAAGTTGAGATTTCATTAAAAATTTTTTATGTCATTTCACAATATTCTTGAATGGAAACAGAAAAAAACACAGTTCAACGCACTAATTGTTGATATATAAAACAAAGTCTTTGTATGTAAAACTGTGTTGCTACATGAGCAAAGAATTTAAAAAATGATACTACACTACACTAGGTTAATATTGAAATTTTACAAAAAAATCTGACAGGAATGTTAAAAAATGGTGTCACGAAAAATAAAAAATTATATATGTACATGTAGCTACATCTTGTGTCAAAATTCTTAGCTTTATGTTCAAAACATTTATTGTTAAATGCAGAAATGTCTTTTCAAGGATATCATAGACCACCTTACTTATACGGAAGCATAGGAGCTTTTGAAGGAAATTGCTGCCAGACAGTCAACAGTTATAACTGTCAGCCTGTCCTGGCCCAGCTGGGACCATCCTCAAGCTAACCATGATGATGTGTTTGCAAGAATTGTCCATTTGGTAGAACATGATGAAGACGAGCTTTGTTGTGGCATGGCCTGACAATACTGTACAAGCCAGAGACCAGTATGTTTACTGTTGTTGAATATGACCCATTTTTCATGTTTATTTTTCTGTGGGCCTGTTTAACAGAATTAATAATGCACTTTATCTATTTCAAATGTTATTTTTCTGTGGACTGTTTAACGGAATTATTAATGCATTTTATCTATATCAAATATTTTATTTGTCTGTGGGCCTGTTTAACCGAATTAGTAATGCATTTTATCTTTATCAAATATTGTTGCTTGTAATATGAATATAGAACACGTAAAACTACTCATGTAATTGTCTCAGCTTAAAATTAAAAGTGTAGAAAATTTAACTCATTTACTGTCGAAACAGTGGCCATTATGTTCCTGCATTTTAAAAGTTGGACAATAACAGCTAATATATATATATATATATATATATATATATATATATATATATATATATATATATATATATATATATATATATATATATATATATATATATATATATATATAGATTTAGCAAGGGGTTTTGAGTTTTTTATGTGTTGATATTTTTCAGAAAAAGGGTTAAATGGTGACTGATCCTCTCACCCTCCTTATCCAGGAAACGTTTCGGTACAACGTGTTGGCACTGAAGATGTGGAGGACACAGATTGATCACAGTACATCCTTTGGATACATGAACACCTTCAACGGGACGACAACAAAACTGTTCCCGGCTTTTTTTTTAAAGGAAGTAGTTAATAAAATTATTGTTAACAGCTTTTTTAGTCTTGTTGTTTAAGAATGCTTGCAACATTTAAGTGGATAAACGGTTGTTTTAAATTTGAAGCTTCAGTAATGCATTCTTTATTAAATGATGTAATCTTATTTCTTTCAATATAGTGTAAATAATAAGAACATAATTATCCTTTGTATACAAAATGAAAACCAAGTTTACTGTTCTATTAATCATTATTTATTTATCTTGTTCTTTTGTCAGAAATATTACAGGGGCATACATACAGTATTCCTTAAATAAAAGGGACAGTTCTTAGAAAATTAACATGTTTTTTAGCAATGCATATTCAAACTTTTTCCACATTTAAAACCAGAAACAATATGTAAGTATTATAATGTAACACAAATTAATACTATGAATTTACTACTGATTTTGCCGTGCCTGTCATCAAATAAACATGTTTTACTGAAAGTTTCTTAAAAGATGTTATGTGGAAGACTTAATCAATCATTTAATAAATATTTGAGCCTCGCTCTTGGAAAAGGGGGTTTAATGCATGTACTTAAGGTTGTCCAAGATTAGGCTGTGCAGACTGCACAGGCTAATCAGGGGCAACACTTTCCGCCTTATCTGGATTTTCTCTCTCCCTTTCAACAAAAAATACAATAAGCAGCAATTGTCTGCCTGATTGGTATGATCAGCACATGTTAATCTCGTACGACAATTTACGCACATGCATTAAGCCCCATTTTCCCAGGGCAAGGCTCACCTATTTAGATTTTAGCTGTCTATATGCTCTTTAACTTTTGAATCATGATGCAGTTTCATATAATAATGTATTATGAGTCGTTTTTAATTGATGCATATTCTTTTGTTCAGTGTTGAACATGTATTATAATAAGATGTTCACTTAACATTCTTGCAGTAATGTTTTGCTGTGTAATATACATGTAATAATAAATAAAAATTGAACAAACTAGCTTCTTATTTCTTCATGTTATTTATTAAAACATTTTAAAACAAAACAACAAAATCCATAACATAATGAACACAAAACATAATACTCTATATTCATGAAACAAAACTATAATTGATAACATTTTGAATAAATGTTTCCAACTTTCAACATTTGACAGATCAAATTATTTCTGAATTCCACCAATTTTTTATTTATGGATAAACAGCACTTTATCATCTTTATGACAGTTTATGTAAGGCTATTACAATAAATGGTTGTTTATAGACTGATAAACAATGGAAAACAATACATAATCTATATATAGCATTGTGCTTTGATGTCATTGTTAATGGAACATAAACAAATGTGGTGTGCAGCACGCACTCAACATTGACTATGGTAGCTTATACCTAAAAGAGTCAATAATTCCTTTTCATAGTCTTTACTTGTGACAAAAAATCAGGAAAATGCTGAGCCCAGTGTTTATTTAGCTATTTGCCAGACAAGGTTTTCACAAATTCTTCTGTTTCAGAGTGACCTATGATCAAATACTTTGGATCCTCTATTGTAATCACAAAACAAATAATTCACCATGTTTGATCATGGGTCTCCCATAAAAAACTTAACACAAATCATGATACATAACACATATAAGAGTCAACAATTTCTGTTAATGGTTTTGACTTGTGACAAAAAAATCTGGAACTTGGCCCATTGTTTATGTAGTTATTTGCCAGACAAGTTTTTTTACTTATTCTTCTTTTTCAGAGTAATCTATGATTTAATACTTTGGATCCTATATTTTTATAACAAAACAATTAACAAAATTCACAATCCCGTACACACTTTAAACTCAAATACATATTCTCATGGCATTTCAGGGCACTTGTATGCTATGTTCATCAGTATTTTATCAATGATATTTCTGCCCTATGTTTATAAGCAGTTCACTTATTAAAATCACATTTTATCACCATGATGATGACAGGACAGTCGACCATAATGTCACACATTTGGTCACGCCTTCATATTACACAAATAAATTCAAGCATCATTTCAAATACTAAAGTCATCTTCTGACTGAAAAAACAGCAAGGGTCACACATGCACTTTTATACTCAATGGTATACATCCTATAAAACCATGCTGCCAAATTCACACAACATGTTCCTACCCATAATCAGTTATCATTGATTTCAGCTTTGTCAATTTTTTAATTCATAATAATGGTATGTTGAAGTAAGTTAAAACAACATAGTTACATACACCATGTACCAATTTGTATGAGTAAATCTTCATATTGTTTCCGGGTTGCTTGCCCTTGACCTATTGGATATTGCAGCTCCTCATTAGCCGCAGGTGGATATATAAAGGGCAATTGTAGAGGCAATCAGCTTTGGATAAGCTGAATCAAAAAGGAACTTTGATCGAAGGGTTTTTTCCTTGATGATCTCTGTGTACTCAGTGCATGTACGTGTATCCCTTCTTTTCATTGATTGGCACCACCGTCCAATTGTTGGCTGCCTTCAATTTACTCTGAAATAACATATAAGCATATTTGTAATTTTGAAATGTACACTAAAAATTATCATGAAATTTGTTTGCTATTTTAAACATTATTTTATTCATATCATGCCAATCAGGTAACATACCAATACTTTTTTGGGCTACTTGATTCACCAGAATTAACTTATGAACCTACCAATACTTTTCTGGGCTACTTGATTCACCAGTATTAACTTATGAACCTACCAATACTTTTCTGGGCTACTTGATTCACCAGTATTAACTTATGAACCTACCAATACTTTTCTGGGCTACTTGATTCACCAGTATTAACTTATGAACCTATCAATACTTTTCTGGGCTACTTGATTCACCAGTATAAACTTATGAACCTACCAATACTTTTCTTGGCTTCTTGATTCACCAGTATGAGCTTATTATATGATGAAGTTATCATACTTGAGTCACTAACTGACAATTACTGTACAACTAGAGATTGGAGGAGAATGGCATTGAAATAATTTCATGACCAATCACCATGCAAGTTATCTGAACGGTTCAGAAAACAAACCAGCTATCGGATATCCTCTGGTTTTCATAACATAAAAAGTTTCTGGTAAAAAAATGATAAAGCAATTATATTACCAATGAACTTTAGGAAGCACATAGAATCTTATTGAATATAAATATATTATTTTATCAATTAAAATATGCTAAGACAGGGTTGTTTGCATACTCTAAGTAAGCTGTTATCTCTCCAATTCCTGACACATGACCAGGTGTGGTACTTCCTTGTGACACAAATGACAGGCCAGGACCTGGCGGGGGCTGATGACCGTGCATAGGTGAAGCGTTTGTTGTTCTAACATTATGCTGAACAGTCAAACTTGCAATAGTTTGGCCGGCACGTCTTCCTAAATACCTTAAAAAGAAGGTTTGTATTAGATTATAAAATTGATCACATATCAATTTAAAGAAAAAACAAAATTGATGTTAAAATCAGGGAATAAACTGTATAATCATATAATCATATCATGATAATTGATTACATAATATAACATATACATTTGCATACCAGTATATTTTATAATATAATATATACCGAATAAATAAATCATTCATAATTCATCATTTATCATTAATTTCATGCTTCATTTGACTCGTGTTGGAGTGTTCCTTATAAGTTATAACGAATTCATTAAATTGATACGAACATCTTGGCATAGGGGCATAAAGGCTTATTTTAAAACGCGCAATGAACAAATTATTTTATCAGTGCGTATCTGGTTTCGTTGCAGAATAAAATATCCATACAATAAAACTAAATACCTATCCAAACTTTTGCTAAAATTCCTTTGTAAACAGGCAACACTTGCCAAAAACTAAACGTAGCTTCTAAAATATGACTTACAATTCGTGTGTTTAAGCCATTACCCTGTCTTCGTCTCTTCCAACGATACTCCTATGGTTCTGCAAACACTCAGTCTTGTCGCCAAGATTGAATAAATTCGAGCGATGTCGCTGGCTCCGGCTTTTGTTTCTCTTTTTTTATATTTTCGATCACAGAAATGAGATGCATTGTTTGTAATGCATCGGTGTGTCGGTCAATAGCTATACATAGCTAATGTTATACTGTTATTTATTGTTAACCGACTTGAAATAAAAGTTTGTATCTTGTATCTTGTATCTTGTAAACCAAAAGCGGATAAGCCCAGCGCGCATGCGCAGGCTGCATTCTGGTATACTAGTTGGGATCCCATTCACAATTTCTGACTAAAAATAACTGATTTCGCGTCTGAGACGCTTTATAATTTTCAGGTTTTCAAATCGTCAAAAGTTGCATTTAATGGAAATTTTAGAGCATGGAAACAATTTGGTATCTTTTTTAAAGCAAATATCATAACTACAATGAAAATTTGCAAATCCGAAACAATTTTTTTTAATTTTGTCAATTTATCAAAGTGTGAACAAGCCCCTTTAATTTAATGGTTTTAAAATAGATTCGAAACGGGACACAAATACAAAGTAACTTTTATTCAATATTTAAGAATTTTTTGATACGCATATTTATAATATGCAGTAAGATTTTTCATAGAAGCACTGTACCAATAATAAATTAATTGTAAATATTCATTCTCTAGATATGTCTTGTACATAACTTTTCTGTATGGGTCCTATTATGTTATATAAAATCATTTAGCTGTAGGATAAATGACAACCACGTGTTGGCTTATGACGTCACAGTTTATGATGTTCTATTTGCGCGAAACTGTGTATGGTACAGCGGAATGGCGGCCAATGCAAAACATACTGAAGGTAAGATAATTTACCCGTATACTTATTATAATTCTCTACCGAACGCTGCTTATAAATGATGTGCATATTTTTTTTATCTTTTCTGCAATTATTTCATCAGTTTAGTTTTGGGGTTAAGTTTTGTAAACATTGAATTACATGCAAATAATACTGATCCTGATCGTCTTAGCAACACTTTTCACAACCGTCACTATTCACAACCGTCACACTTATTTATGCTGCGGTAGTGAACATTACCTGACGGTAATGAATAATATCTCTATTTCATGACAAATCAAAATAAAAAATATATTTCAAGCAAGAGATATGACATTAATTGATGAAAATATAAATAAAAGCAGTTTTAAATTGTGAATTCATAAAATATGATAGTCCAACCAATTACTAGATAAGAGAAACTAGTGGAGTCACCAGTTTTCGCTTTCAGATCTGGCATATGATATAAGTCTACATTGCCTAAAACTTAATAAAATTGTTTCGTAAATGAGAATAAATGAATAAGTACACACACTAAACATATTTATTTATTAATATAAATCAATAACCTTCAGATAAAAGCTTAAAAGAACGAATTGATGAATATAACAATTGCGAGAAAGGTGTAGAAACTCTTGAGATAATTTTTGCCGCATATCTGCGCTAAACACCGTCGGAAGTAGAAAGGTAAGAATGGATTAAAGAAGTTTTAGACACTCGCGACAAATTATTTGAAGCAAGAGACACTCTATTATTTTCCAAGAAAACCATTCAAAACACGTACAAATATGCCTTTGAATGCCGCCGAAAGGGCGAGAAAATATAGAGAAAAATTAAATAAAAACCCAGAATTATAAACAAATTACCTCCAGAAAGAACATGACAGATACGAAAAAGGAAAAAGGAAGGGCACCATTAAGCTTGTTATCGAAATGACCAGTCGAGAAAAACGAAGCAAGCGTAAAGCATAGCGAGAGAGGTTGTGCTTTTAAACGTGTAACGCGTACTTGTACGAGTGATTTAACTTTATAATTTTATATGCGTCTGTTATCGATAAATTACAGCCCCGTCTACATGTTAACATTTCAACGTGTTAACACCCTATATTTCGTATTTATCTGTCTTTAACTTGTAGATAACGAAGTGTCGTTACTATTTATAGCACACACCTACTAGGCGCTTGTTATAACGGAATCGCTACAAGTACGCGTACACGTACACGTTTGAAATCTCAACCTCCCTATTATACAGTATTTTACAACTAAAAGATTAAACTTTGTATGTACGAGAGACTAATCTTTCCCCACTTATTTCTTCCTAACGTATGCCATGCGTAATTTGTTATTTCAGAAAATATAAATTAAAAGTTGTCACGGACTTTTTCATAGAATTACAGTTTGCTGTAAATTGATAGTTTATAAAGCATAACATATTCTCCTAGTATATAATATATGTAAGGACTTGACTTTTCATAATTCATAATTCCTTATACCATATACGTCTCCTAAATAAACAACAAACACAACGATATACATTGAAAATACAGCTTGTATTTTGGTATCTATGCGTACGACTAGATGACACATTTATAACGTATGACAATAAACAAATGTGAACAATTCACATTTTGATATAGATTTCATAACTCAAAGATGAACTCATGCTCATATAGTTTACACACAAAAAAACAACAACTGACTATATTCCTGCAGATAATCATTTTCATGAGAAAAATTGTCAATATTTTATATCCAATAAAATATTAGGAAATTAACGTGTTCTCTGGTTCGTATTGCAAAGCCGAATGACTATTTCACGAGCATATTTACCCGCCAACACAATACACTGAGCGACCCCTACAGGAGACTTTCGTATGCAAAGGAAAATAATTGTCCTTTAATTGGCTGCGCTCAAACTAGGAAAATTGTATATCCTACATTAGAATCGCTCCCAAATAGTGATATGGTTTATACTGGTTTTCTTACAGGAATTAATATTTCGACGAGACAATGAAGGACACATACTGTGTTGTAGATTATTACCATACCCTGGTATAGTTCTGGACGGTACTTTGTAAACATTTGTTTGCGTGCTTCTAACAGGATGCTCAATTATATCATCCAATATTGTTTTTCAAAAATACCATACTCACTTCGTTTAAATAAAGATTGTTTAAGATGTATATGCGAGATTTTGTAGGTGTTTAATACACTGTCTGTTCGACATAATGTAAATCAACAGCTACCTAATGTTATTAGTTGTTGTATATCCTACATTTAATTAAGTGTCTTGTATTTTGTAGGTAGAAGTCAACGTTATGCACTGCATTGGTCCCAACTGATTCTTCTGGTCGCGGATCCAGGATGTGTTGTGGTACCAAAGTGACCAGTATATAACCCAAATTCCACCACCTTCCAATATTGACAGTCGGCATCAACAAATTGAGCCAGCTATATGGGAACTAATGAAAGACGCTCTGGAGTTGTAAAACATATAGAGGATATTAAATGAGTGTAAGTTTCATACAAAATTAATTGAATTAATTTAATAAAATCATATTATGCGAGCCTCTGCCTAGCAAAATATTATTTTATTCAACAAGTTCAATAAATTTAGTTCTAAAACATATGTTCATGATTATTAAATACATATATGAGTTCTTGTTTGATTGTTAAAAGTCGTTGTTTGTTCTATTGTTTTAGACTAAAAATAACGGAATACAGAATGCAAATTTTATTTTAAATTGGTTTGAACAAACATAGTAAACATTAATGATGTAAAGCTATTGACCGACAATATAATAACGGACATAGAGGATATTACATGATTGTCTTTTGATATTGAATTTATTAAACGAGTTGGATACACTGATAAATTGCGAGGCTCTGTCGAACATTTTATCATTTTATTCAACGAGTGTATTAAATTCAATGTCAAAGACACTCATGTATTATAATTTTAATCACATTTTCAATCTTATTGCTTATAAATATTGACATTTCGTCTTTCTTTTCCATATATTAACGCGGCAAATTTATTCGACGTCCGTACACTATAAGCGACGTCACGTAAAAGTGTTATTACACTAGTTTATTATGAAACAAGAGATGTGTTCGTCAGAAACACAATGCCCCCTATTGCGCCGCTTTGAAATTAAAAAATGTTTTTCTTTTACCTTTGACCTTGAAGGATGACCTTGACCTTGAACTTCCACCACTCAAAATGTGCAGCTTCATGAGAACGCCGCTTTGATTTTTTTTTGACCTTTGACCTTGAAGGATGACCTTGACCTTGAACTTCCACCACTCAAAATGTGCAGCTTTATGAGCATGCCGCTAAAAAAAATTGACCTTTGACCTTGAAGGATGACATTGACCTTTAACTTCCACCACTCAAAATGTGCAACTTCATAAGATACACATGCATGCCAAATATCAAGTTTCTATCTTCAATAATGCAAAAGTTATGGCAAACGTTAAAGTTTTTTTTTCGGACGGACGGACGGACAGACTAACACACACATACAGACATACTGACGGACAGTTCAACTGCTATATGCCACCCTACCGGGGGCATAAAAAACGTAATGACTATATCACTCCCACGACGTCAAACATGTGATACAATATAATATCGAAGACGTAACGAAATGATGAAGGTTGATTTAGAATAAGGTACTGTTTTATCAATAAAAAGATAAAAGTTAGCACCTATTAATTTGATGTTCATACCTCTTTGAAGTGGAGTTCTTGGAGAATATTCGATTGGGCTTCATTTACGTGTTTTAACTTCTTTACATATACCGTAACAACCGGTCACTACCATAACAACCGGTCACTACCGTAACAACCGGTCACTACCATAACAACCGGTCACTACCGTAACAACCGGTCACTACCATAACAACCGGTCACTACCGTAACAACCGGTCACTACCATAACAACCGGTCACTACCGTAACAACCGGTCACTACCGTAACAACCGGTCACTACCATAACATTAATTATTATAATAACATAATTTTTCCTTAATAGTGACAAATGATTGCATACAACACCTAGAAAAGTAATTGACTTCAATAAACAAAGTCATATGTAAGTGTATGTCAAAGTATGACCGGTGCTTTGAAATATATGGAATTTTTAAGAAAATTATAAAGACAGACTTTTCCACAAATTTAACATTTATGTCATTAAATGGTTAGATTTTCCAGTTTTAATAATAATCTGGTTGAAGTTAAGAATATACAAAAACTACCGTATACGTTTATTCGACTGAAATCAAACATCGATATGAAAAATATTATTTTTGAAAATAAATATGAATTTTAATTAATGTTACGGTAGTGACGAAATGTAAACAATAATGTGAATTTATTTGATCGTCAGCAATAAATATTGAAATGTTATCGTTGCAGTTGTTATTACACCACAGATAAGAGTACATGCATTAAATAACACAAATAAATTTATCACTTCTAATACTTGGATTTTTATGCCACCGGATTGAATGATCGGGGGTATATTGTTTTTGGCCAGTCTGTCTGTCATTCTGTCTGTCATTCTGTCCGTCATTCTGTCAAAACTTTAACCTTGGTCATAACTTTTGCAATATTTAAGATAGCAACTTGATATTTGGCATGCATGTGTATCGCATGGAGCTGTACTTTTCGAGTGGTGAAAGGTCAAGTTTATTCTTCAAGGTCAATGTTCAAATATATGGCTTCAAAGCGGCGCAATAGGGGGCATTGTGTTTCACAAACACAGCTCTTGTTTCTTTTTTTATGTTTTTTAAAAATGACGTTTTCTGTAGAATGGCTCTTTAGTCACTTTCATTATCAATGCATACAGGCACACACATTTAAATGCAAAAGAATAACAATAGTGGTGTCAATAGACTCAATACACAACAAACGCAGTATAAAACATAAAAAAATAGATGACATGGTACATTAAATGATTATAACAATTAAAAAAATATTAACCATGAAAGAGAGTGGGTTTCCTTGTTTATTGTGTGTGATTTGTGAATATACCTTTTTATGTTAAATTGTGAAAAATAAATCCTAAAAGTTTAAAATGTTTTTTTGTATTAAAAAAGGAAATATAATCAAATAATAACTCGTAATATTCATGTATTTAATTAGATCTAATTAACAAACAATAAATGTCATTTTATTACTTATACAACCATAAAAGCATTGATGGCATTGCCTACAATTCCTTATTTTTATTAATGAACACATTTGTGAATTTAGGGTATAAGATTGTGGAAAAAGAATATATTGTGTGTGTGCGCACATGAACCGCACTAAAAGAGGAAAAATAATAATTAGGAGTACAACTGACGTCCTCGATATCTTCTCACTGAAATATTGCAGTACGTGGTTTGGAAATGGAAAACCATATTGTTGAAAAGCGGGTGTATTACGTTCTGGGTTTGGGCATGCAGAACAGTGCAGGAATGAAACAATTTAACTTTTTCTGTGGAATGTTCATGATAATTACTTTTGCACATTTGAACTCTTCATGATTTTACTCAAGGACTGAATTGTTCATGTTTGTTGTTGACACTGTACAGTAGATGGGGAAAGAATGTCTTTTCTCTTTATTGGGAGATGGTCCCAGCAAACAAATGACGTCTTTTTATGGTTGTTAAGACGTTGTTCTGCGACGTCTTTATTATGTCTTATTTTGGTTGTTTTTAAAAGGTTTTTGAAGTCTTTTCTCGACGTTAAAAGACGTTTTTTTGTGACGTCTTTATACAGTCTTTTTTGTGTTGTTTTTGAAAGGTTTTTTGACGTCTTTTCGTAACCTATAAAGACGTCTTTTTGTGACGTCTTTAAACAGTCATTGTTTAGTTGTTTTTGAAAGGTTTTTTGACGTATTTTCGTAATGTGAAAAAGACGTCTTTTTGCAACGTCTTAATTAAGTCTTTTTTGGTTGTTTTTGAAAGGTTTTATAACGTCTTTTCGTGACATGTAAAAGACGTCTTTTGCGACGCCTTAATTATGTATTTTTTGCTTGTTTTTGAAAGGTTTTTGACGTCTTTTCGTGACGCAAAAAAAAACGTCTTTTTGCGACGTCTTTATCACGTTTGTTTTTGGTTGTTTTTGAAAGGTTTTTGACGTCTTTTTTTACGTAAAGAAGACGTACTATATTTCAGACGCAAAAGGCAACAAAAACATCACCTATCATGTTTTACAAATATAGATTGCAAGTGTTCATGAAGCCAAGCCTCGTTTGTAGGGGTATAGTATTATCCAAAAACTTTAACTTGCATATTTACATGCAATTTTATTTGCCTTAGCAAAAAAACATATTCTTGACAAAAATCTACCTAGAGCAACGAAATTTTGGTTCATTTAAATAAAGAGAATCATTTTTTAAGTATTTCAGTATTCTTCAAGTCAGCCCTTAGAAGCCACCTCAAAAACCTACCAAACGTGATGCAGCGCAAGTAGAATAGCTTGCCTATTTCTTTGAAAAGACTATCAAAATATACAACACTGTAGTACATAATCAATAACAAAGTCATGACACAGAATTATCACGTTTTGAGTTACATATCTGAACACCAATAATCAAAATGCAAACTAAAGACAAAAATAGGTTGTTATAAACAATTAAGTGCATGCTCCCAAAACGGTATTTGTAAAAAAATGAAAACAGGTACAATTACCAAGAGGGAAATTAAGTTGTAAATGTTTTAAAGAGTGCTCTTATGGAGAATCTGAGATATGTCACGGGACAATGGAATACCCCAATAAAATAACAAATGAAATGTCAACATTTTTTATTTAAAATTAAGTATTTTTATTTGTACATACAATAACTACATATTGGTCAAGTGTTAAACACAAAAGGGCAATGGCGATAGCAAGATTGGTTGTCCTTGACCAGCTATTGAGCAATTGAGCAATGACATGGGAATAACCAATGGTGTGACTACACATTCCATAATGATATCTGTTATGGTCCAGAGTCTGTCTGACTGCACTCTCCGCCTTATTTGTCAAAATCTTTGAAACCATGCACATACTCCAAGACTTTTTCTGTATGGCTGATACTTTGGCTAACACTTGCTGTGCAGAATAAAAAAGTAACATTCACAAAAAGGCCTATCATTTTTGGCTGCAAACTTGATACATTGTGATGCATGTGCATAATTAAACATCGAGACAACTGCACTTCGACAACTAACTGTTGTAGTTCATATAACATCTGATATAGGCTAGGTAAGCCCTGCATGGTCGGATACTGTTCTGTTGGATAATTGCCTGTGGTAAACCAAATACCGTATTCGTCCCATCTAGCGCCCATGCTCCTATATAACCGCCCCCACATGTTTTCAGAATGCAAATGAATAAGCGCCCGTTCTAAAAAGCAATTGTACTACCTTTCTTCGCAGTTATACCAATATTTTCAATCTATCTATGAGGTCAGCCGGGCCGGAAAATATCATTTTACACGGAATATCTAATCCACCTGCTTTGTCACAGTTTCTTTATTTATTCGTCACAATACACTTAAGAATACATCCGTGCCTTAAAAAAATGCAACAATTTTGCTTATTTCTTCTGGAACGTGTCCCACAATGTATCCTTCTTTTAATACAGAAATCGCGTCAGGGCTTTTTTGCTGATTTTGTGAAGCGGCCCTGGCCCCCTCTCTTTGTAAAAAAATGAGTCGCGAATTTTTAAATATTGTGAAAACATGAGTCGCGAACTACTGAAAATTGTGAAAAAAAAAACGAATCGCGAACTTGTACAAATTGTGAAATTCAGTTGGTTAAGAATAAGTATAGTAAAAACATGTGTTATACTTGCATCATATTGAAATGTCTTTAAATAATGCATTAAAATCATATTTTCAGTGTCTTGGAACTTTCTAATCTTTCAACAAATGACATTTAGATCAACAATATTCTGACTGGCAAACTATATTGGCAAACTCTATTTAAAACCACAGAAATGCCCAACTCCTGTCAATATATTTTCTCGCTTATGTATAATATTAAATCAAATTGTCATTTTGACTTGTTAAATGGCCAATTTTTACAGTTTAAAGCCCAAAAAGTAACAATTTCACAATTAAAAATGTCTTTTGTATTGTGGCCTTGCTATATTTGTTAAATGTCCATGTCGAAATTGTGAAATGGCCGTCCACGGCCATTCTCTTAAAAGGAAAAAAAGCCCTGCGCGTATTTATCACACCAGGGCCAAAACACCAACTTTGGGGAAATAGCAACAGCCTTTTTTTCGGGGAAAAAAAGAAACAATTTTCTGGCTTTGGGGAATGAAAAATACTGAGGTAGATTGGAAATTTAAAGAAAAATGCATGATTTTAAAGCAATTTCTGTAGAAGGAAGGGTCATGTTGGTTAAGGGGAAGGAAAAGAGGCCCCTTGCGAAGAAGGGTTATTTGGCCCTGTGTGTGATTATCTATTTCAAGCTTTGTTTGTTATTCCTCTTTTTTCTAATTACCATTGACCCCCCAAAATACTTTTCCATATGTGATATATAACAAGTATACCATGATATATAACAAAAACTGTCAGAATGCTCCACTTTTATCAGTGTTTGATAGTGTAGTGGAATTTATTAGTACATGTGTATTTGGGTTATCTGCCCATCTAAAATGAGTCTCCCCTGTGACATACATTTGACAAATATTACATTTAGCATTATCTGCCCTTGTGAAATGGGTTCATTTTGGACTGTTTAAATGCATACTAAATTTAAACAAAATACCTTAGTTTCTGAGTAATAGAAAAGGGTAAACCAACAATGAAAAAGTTAAGTCCAAAAAGGACAACTCTCATAAAATTAAATTAAGAGTTATCTGCCCTTGTTATTTGTGTAGTGGAATCCATTAGTATTTAGGTAACCTGCCCATCTAAAATGGATATGATAAAAAAGATAATACATAATTAATCAAAAAAGGGTAATTACTATGACAAACTTAAAATTAGTATTATCTGAACAAAAAGGTTAACCAACACCGATGCCAAAGAGAGGGTCATGACAATAGCTCCACTTTTTTCCGAAAAGTGGAGCTTAACCATATTTGTGTACAGAACAAGCCCAATACCTTTTAAGACAGAATACACTGATGTCTGCTGTATTCCAATTTTCGGTTCAACATTAGGCCTTGACTGTCCGCTTGGGTTGAACTTCGCCATGAGGGAGACATTCATCACCGTGAAGTCAGAAGTCCATAGGTTAAAGTTCAAGTTTAAATAGTAACTTAAAGAAACAAGCGCATAGAATCGAGCCTTTTTGATAAATGTCATAAAAAGTTTTCTTATTACAGAACCGGTAATATGAACAACAATGTTAAAGAAAATTATTTAAACAAAGAAAAGGAAAAACAGTTGATTTTTTGACAACTTTTAAAGAAAATGTCTGAATATTACAAACATTTTGTGTTACAAACGCTTTGAGATTTTAAGTTATGATTTTTAGCAAACAAAACAGTATTTATTTTACAGTAATAATATATATAAATATAATATATATAAATGACCGGCCAAGCGATTTTTCGTCCAAATGACATCCCAGTCATTGTTGAGAAAACACCGAAATAATGTTATTTTATATGTTTCCATGTTGTTAAAGTTTAGTAAATCCATTTGAAGTCATGATTTCTATTAAAAAAAGTAGTTCACTTATTTATAGTTGTCTGACTACAGTAATGAAAATAATATAATCTAAAATTTGCCAGTGTGTCATTTGGAAGAAAAATCACTTGGCTGGTCACAATTATATACACACACATTTATTTTTATTCTGATAAATAAAATTGAAAAATTGTTTAACCCTTTATCTCTCAACAGATCCGTTTAAGAAGCTTTTTATTGGATAGATAGGTATTAACAGATATTAGCATAGATAAATAGATACTTACTTAAGTGAACGAGGTTTTTTATATTTGGACTTGTACATGTATAAACATAAATAGTAACAATCACAGATTGATTTGATCATTTTATTACTTGTGATGTGCATTTTGCTTTTGTTAAATAGACTATGGAAAGAGCATAAGAATGTAAATATATAAACTTTATTGCAAAACTTATACTTACTTCTGCATCATTCTTTTAACAGTTTTTGAATAGTTGTTCCCCCAACAGACGACAATAGGCGGATCTAAAATGATTGCTAGAATTAGTTTTTAGAAAGAACTCCGACAGTAACAATACACATGTACATTTGGGTTGTAAATATTTTAAATAATATTCTTTGTGATTCATGTATTTTTCACTGAATTTAAATTTATATCCAAATGAATGCAAGCAATAATAAGCCAGAAGTTATATGATTAGAATTAATATTTATATATAATTTTTATTCATATATATTACGAAATCTCCAATAAATGAGTATAAGCATAAATTGGTACGAATTAAGCCTAAGCTAATCATCACAATTAAATGGTGAAGACACCTCTTACATTACATGTACATTAATTTTAAAGCCGCACAAACTTGAAACAAACTTAGCTGCCAGCTAGATCTTATTTTCGTTTAATGTTTATCGGAGTTTAAAAGCTTTGACACGAAAACATATGACAAATCATTGGAATAGAATATTCAATACAAAAAGTAATCTATCATTTCGTGCTCCACGTTATTATTTGAAAATGCTTACCTGGTTATTTATTCTTTGTCCATTGTAATTGTGTCTTAAAACTCTATAAGTAGTTCCCCAGACTGTGATAATTTAAAATTTAAACCTAACACCACGAGACGACGCAAACGAAAAACATCGCATTCAGTACTTTTCGCGTCTTCGATGTGACGTCACGGCGTTATTTATTTCATTATAATGTATCGTTTAAATCAATACATAATATATCATCTAAAATTATACGAAACTCCTTCAAGACATAAAAAAGAAACCATTGTTATCAAGCGCAAGTTCTATGGGAATTGAAGGAAAATGACCAATTGCCTATAATAGTTGCAATAATCCAACTCCCAGCTATTGACCCTCCGGGTCCTGGGAATTGCAACTGGTTTCGCGATTTAACATAACAAAATCACCGCCTAAAATCCCGGCGCTCATTTAATGGTAAAATTAGCAACATAAACTAACACAAATAGATCGTCAATATATCTATAATGAGCAAATTAAGATAACTTACATGATATGGTGTGCTCGCAGAAGAAAGATTTTAATCAAAGTTTCAAACACGTCAACCGTAAATGTAAATGTCAACTTGTTTGCATATGGAACAGTTTTTATTAACCAAAAGAAAAATTAAAGGAACGCACGCGGTGTGTTTACAACAACATGTACCAATAAACGGTTTACCTATGCTTTTCTCCGAATATACAATTTATGTTTTTAAGAAAGGTTATTTTCAAATATTAAATATTTGTTGTAAATGGACAGAAATTGTATATATAATTTGTTCAAATTTTAATTAATACTTACGTTAATTGTATATAAATAGCGGTCAGATCTGCCGTAAGGGAATTATAATACAACATCTACAGCAGCAACATGTATTAGCTCTAAAGCATACAATTGCTTTTAGCCATATACAAAATAGAAAAAAAACAAAAGTGTAATGCATGGATTATAAGAATAATGATTTCCCCAGGCGATTTTAGCCCAGCGGACTAAAATGCGTGCACTTGAAATTCTCACAAGCGCTTGCTGTCTGCATTCGGCCAATGTTCAATCAAAACATGCACGCTCTTATCAGCGATGTGTGCATAAGAGGCTGAGATAACATGTATTAACGATTCACGGGTCGTTCATGGGGATCAATTATGGTGTTTGTCCCCTAATAATGGCCGATAATGATATATTATTACCGGTACATGTGGAGTAAGAGCAATTAAAGATATGCTCAAATTGTTTGTTTGTTTTATTTTAATTAGTTTAAACCTATTTATTGTATCTCGATTGCATCGAAAGCCGTAAGCTTATATAAACGCTCTCGAATCCGTTTCCTGGGACTAGAACCAGTACTTGGTGTCTTTTGGGGGAGATCAAAGGAACGTTCCTAGTGGGTTCGAACCCGTGACCTCCCGATCTCTAGGCGGACACCATATCCACTACGCCACAGCGATCTTTTAAATATTTTAATTGTTTACGACTATTGCAGAAAATAAAAAGTATAAAGAACTTGCTTCAAAAACAAACCGTAACTGATGTGTGTTGCGGTTGTGCGTAATTTAAGTTATCAATACAATTAATTGGAATCAAACGTCTTATTTGATTGCTCTCGACCATTTACAGTTACATTACTACTCAAAATCATAAAACATTTCATTCAATTGTTCGTAAAATAAACTTAACCAATTAAAAATCAGTGTTATTTATGGCAATTGCCGAAATTTCAACGCCAGATGTGGACTGGTAAAATAGATGTTTGTAGATACAAAATGCTCGTTTTCATTATTGTTTTGCATATCTATTCATACGACACATGGACACTAAAATGGTGTTCGTGTGTCGTATGAATAGATATATTCGCAGGAATTAATTGCGGCCACAAATAAATAAACACGAGCATTTTGTATCTACAAAAATCTATGTAATCATATCACATCTAGCGTTGAAATTTTGGATATTGCTCTAAGGAACACTGATTGTTAAGGTGTAAACTTTATTTTACGAAATACTTAACGAAATAATCGTTGATTTAGAGCGTTATAGAGACTTTAAAATGTGTTCACATTATTTTCTTAACGGCGACTATAGCTTAACAGTACCAATATTTAATATATTCAGATCCAATAGATATATAGTTTCTTTCATATTTACGACATTCGCTATATACCTGCAACACATTTTTCTTTAGTCTTTGTGCATGACAGAATACAATCTAATAAACGACCAGTAGTTGGAAGCAAGATTTTCCATGGGTCACATAATGTTTTTCAAATTTTTTTTTGCTTTCTGTTTATTTTAGTTGTTATTTAATATTATAATATATGACTTGAATGAAATGAACTGAGGACAAATACATACATATTAAAAGAAAGGTTGTGATTTGGTAGCTCCAAAGTAGTGTGGATTTTGATATATAACATTTAGAAAGTATATAAAGAATTCGACACCAACCGCCTACCGCAGTGCCTGACGAAATTCCTGGGGAAATGCCAGTATAAATATATATTATTCGCTTGTTATTCTTGTCTGTTTATCATTACATTTTAATCAGTGACAACAATCAAATGAAAAATCTCTCCCAAACACCTATTACACCAACACATCCGCATTTTGCACAGCACCTCGAACAACACTGACAAAGATTACACTCACATACAGAACAATTCTTTAAAACGCAACCTTCCCTAACGCATAACACTCTTTCACCCATCTCTTTAGTCAACAAAGTCTTTAATACAGACAGCCTTCAGCACTCAACACTCTGAAACGTCTCTCTCAGTCAACTGTCTCCCACTAACGAACGACCATACGGATAGACAACTGCAAGGGACGGGTTCTATATGCTTTTATTTTAATATGTATTTCAATATTTACACACATTATCAAAGCTTTACAGTATGTACACTAGGAGACATACATCTATACACTTTTATTTTAATATTTATTGCATTATCACACACTGTATCAAGCTTTACAATATGTACATAAGTAGACATACATCTATATACGTTTATGCTAATATTTATTTCATTCCGTTAATTAATTAAGTACTAAATTGTATAGCATGAAAAAATTAAATATTTATTAAGTATTCCATACTACAGCCTTATTTCTAGGCAACCCCTTTCAGTAATAGCTTTATCTACCCCTCGATAATCAGTACCTTCATCAGCTCTGAAATGGTCTATTGCCTTATCAAAGACATTCGCACGTGTTAATCCCTTTGTCAATGCACCGCAGAGTACATAACAGATCGGTAGACTTGCTAAGCATGTAAGAACACCCGACACTTCATCCAGATTTTTTCCGGACTTTCAGTTCAATTAGTATACAGCGCAATAACTGTTTATACAATGCCGTATCTAAAAGCACGGACTCTGCCACTTATCCGATCGCAGCGAGAATACAGTAATAAGAATGTGTCCTAATTCAAACTACACTGCTATGCGCAATACAATTTCAACTGCTACCACAAGACATCGTCAGATAATACAGTGAAAACAATTTGTGCAGTGTAACCTTTTCTTTTGCTTTGCTCAAATCGTCAATTCACAACTTCCGCCATAAACGATTTATTATCAAGTTTTTGTTTTGAGCATTTCTCAACAAAATACACGCAAATTGATGTCGATTGCAACAGGTATTGTGGTTGTAACAATGTATTAGGTTGATTGAACTCGATTTTATAGACATACGTGAGACATATTTTTTTACATTAAAAATGGGTTACAAAGAAGAACTCTGAGCTGTACGTATGTACTCATAAAAGCTCAGAGCATTCAAGAAGAACTATTGCCTATAATAGAACAATACTTTATAAAACAGCACAACACAGAAAACAAAAGTAATCAAAATTAAAAAATATAAATCAGCAATTGACTTTTTCAGATTACTTCATCCAGTAACGTTAAAAGGACGTCTTTTCTACGTCTTTTCTACGGCTTTTAAAAGACGTCATTATCATGTTGCTAAAAAGACGTTAAAAGGACGTTTATTTTACAATTTTCACGGACGTCTTTAAAGTGTTACGTTAAAACGACGTATTTTTTACGTCTTTTAAAAGACGTCATTATTATCGCGGTAAAAAGGCGTCTTTTCGACGTATTTTAAAAAACGACATTACTATCTCGCCAAAAAGACGTCTTGTCGACGTCTTTGAAAAGACGTTATTATCATGTTGCTTAAAAGACGTCAAAAAGACGTTTATTTTACAATGTTCTCAGACGTCTTTAAAGTGTTACGTTATAACGACGCCTTTTTTACGTCTTTTAAAAGACGTCATTATTATCTCGGTAAAAAGACGTCTTGTCGACGTCTTTTAAAAGACGTTATTATCATATCGCTAAAAAGACGTTGAAAAGACGTTGTTTATTTTGCGGCGACGTCGCGAAAGCAAAACAACAAAACAAAGACGTCTAAAAGACGTCTCATGTTTGCTGGGGTGTTTGTTTTAGCTCACCTAAGCACAATGTGCTCATGGTGAGCTTTTGTGGTCGCTTTTTTTCCGTCGTCCGTTGTGCGTCGTGCGGCGTCAACAGTTGCATTGTTTACACTATAGAGGCCTCATTTATAGTCTAATCTTCATGAAGTTTGGTCAGATCATTTGTCTCTACTATATCTTGGACGGGTTCGAAAATGGTTACAGTTGCTTGAAAAACATGGCTGCCAGAGGGCGGGACATTTTTCCTAATATGGCTATATATGTCTATAGTAAAACCTTAACTCTAGAGGCCACATTTATTGTCCGATTTTCACGAACTTTAGTCAGAAGATGTGTCCCAATGATATTTTGTACGAGTTCGAAAATGATTTTGGTTGGTTGATATACATGGCCCCCAGGGGGCGGGGGATTTTTCGCTATATGGCTAATAGTGAAACCTTGTTAACACTCTAGAGGCCACATTTATTGTCCAATCATCATGAAACGTGGTCAGAAGATTTGTCCCAATGATATCTTGGACGAGTTTGATGCTTCCAGTTGGCTAAAAAAACATGGCCACCAGCGGGCGGGGTATTTTTCCTTATATGGCTATATATGGCAATTATAAAACCTTGTTAACACTCTTCAAGCCACATTTTTTGTCCGGTCTTCATGAAATTTGGTCACAAGATTTGTCCCAATGATATCTTGAACGAGTTCGAAAATGGTTCCAGTTGGAAACCATTGGGCGGGGCATTTTTCCTAATATGACTATAGAAAAACCATGCCAAATTTATGGTCCGATCTTCATCAAACTGGGCAAAACATACGTCTCAATGACATCTTTATTGAGTTCCAAAATGATTCTGGTCTGTTGAAAAACATGGCCTTATAAGGCTACATATGGCTATAGTAAAACCTTGTTAACACTCTATAGGCCACATTTATTGTCCCATCTTCAGAAAACTTACTAGAAAGATCTGTCTCAATAATATCTTGGGCGAGTTGGTTGAAAAACATGGCCGCCAGGGTGCGAGGATTTTTTTCTTATATGGCTATAGTAAAAACTGTTTAACACTCTAAAAGTCACATTTATTGTGTAATCTTCATGAAACTTGGTCAGAACATTTGTTCTAATGATGTCTTGGATGATTTCGAAAATGGTTACGGTTTCTTGAAAAACATGGCCTCAATGGGGCGGGTACTTTCCTTATATGGCTTTATACTACTTTAATTAAACCTTGTTAACACTCTAGAGGCCACATTCATTGTCCGATCTTAATGAAACTTGGTCACAAGATTTGTCCCAATGATATCTTGGAGGAGTTTGAAAATAGTTCTGGTTGGTTGAAAAACATGGCCGTCAGGGGGGGGGCTGGGCATTTTTAATTATATGGCTATAGTAAAAACTTGTTAACACTATTAAAGTCACATATATTGTCAAATCTTCATAATACTTGGTCAGAACATTTGTTGTAATGCTATCTTGGATCAGTTAAATCATAGTTCCTGTCTGTTGAAAAACATAGCCGCCAGGGGTTGGGGAATTTATCCGTATATGGCTATAGTTAAACCTTGTTAGCACTCTAAAAGTTTACTCTGCATTTAACTTGGTCAGAAGATTTGTTCTGATGATAAACTGGGGCTGCATTGAGCAGGTCAGTTCCTTTGTATCTCAGGTTAGCGACTTTGGGTCTTTCAGGCCCTCCAGCTTTTCATAAATATACAGGTTGTTTCCAGAAAATACACATCATAGCATATCATCTACAACTCACAGTTCCAATGGGAAGAGCAAATACCAGCCACTACTTGATGAGTGCCAACGACAAGGATGAAAGATCTGAAACCTCCCTGTGGAGGATGGCAGTCGGCGCTTTGCAGGGCAGTCACTCTGGAAGGCCTACATAGTACTTGGCATCACTGGAATTGCAAGGAGACGGGCAATAGAAGATGTCTGCAGGCAAGCAGAATCAGTTTCAAAATGGTTATGGCAGATGAGAGAGCAGCAGTGGACAGCTAATCAGTGTCTGGTCGAGGTTTGACTTGTCCTGTGACTTGT
This sequence comes from Dreissena polymorpha, assembly GCF_020536995.1. NCBI lineage: Eukaryota > Metazoa > Mollusca > Bivalvia > Myida > Dreissenidae > Dreissena > Dreissena polymorpha. Next base: position 57,260,561 of record NC_068357.1, on the reverse strand, counting down.
ACTCAAATTAATCCTCTCCTTTTAGGTATCTCAGACTATCCACTTCACAGAATTAAGCCATCTATATATACTGAAAATGCTGGTAGAAAACACATTAAGCGATAGTTCGCCTGTCAACTTTATATAAATCTAAATACGGGCTACATATGCTACCCAAGACAGGACTAATTAGCAAAAACGGGAACTTGCCACTTACTTAATTGCGCTCTCGCCGGTTAGATTGGCGTTGACATATGATGTTGATTATACGACTCATTCTACTACGTCATAAGCGAGATACTAAGTGAGGAACTAATATTTTCATCTGGTCACGAACAGTTAAAAAAAGCAATTAGCGTGGGCAACTTAATTACAGTTCCTTAAGTCCAAACTGTGTCAGCGGTCACCTCTGTTAAGCAAAAACCTCTCATAAGCAGCCATAATTTTGATATCCAAAATGACCTTTTATAGTGCAAATTCACCTCTATTAAGCAGCAACGTGTTGTAAGTGGTCAGTTCTGCTGCTGACCATATGTGGCCGCTTAACACAGATTCAACATATGTTGTAATTGTTTTTATAGTTTATACAAATACCACAAATAATAATTTTTCTTTAGATGAACTAATCGCAATCGTGTTAAACCCATGTATGCCTAGCGTCTAGAAAAAGGCCTTGGCAAACAGCGAAGACCCATATGAGACGCCGCATGATGCTTTGACGTTTGCTTAAAGGAATTTCTGTGAGAAATATTCTTATTATAGAAATAAATATACTAGACATCGCTTATTTTGGAAATAACTTGAAGGATGGGAGAGTCCACAAGGCATTAATGGGTTAATTTGTTAGATTTTATGTAACATGATAATGCTGCATGTACATGTGAACAGCTTCGGTGACGTACATGCAACTATGTCATTGCATATACTGTGCGCAGGCCTGGGCATACAGTTTTAATGGAAGTTTGTCAATGAAGCTAACTAAACATAAACTCTATCATATATATATATTTTACTATTCAAACATATTTAAAATCATAAAGACAAATACCAAACAACAAAAACCTAACTATCCTCAGTCCTAGTAGTACTAGAACTAATAAATCGATCCATATTAGTTGCATATTTATATGTGAATGGATATAGCTCTATTGTGATGTTTTTCCTTAAATGTAATCTCAAGATAAAATACTATAATTCGCTAAAGACAAAGACCTAAAGTTTTATAGGCACACAACTAATGAGCTTTACCATACATTACTTTTATTTGCTAGACAAATAAAACAAGAACATTTATTGTTTTTCAGCAGAAATATTCAATATGTCAAGCCGTTTGTATAGGTCCCTACATCACCATACAACTGACAATCTGCGTGACACACGAAGCGACACACGACAGGCGATATATCGTGGTAAATGTCGCGTGTCGCTTCCTTTGTCGCCCAAATTATCGTGTGTCGATTCGTGTGTCGTTATTGTTTAAGGATGACCCACGAAGCGACACACGCTAGTTTGGGCGACACACGAAGCGACATGCGACAATTTATTATTTAAATGTCGCCCTTTTTCTTCGAATGTCGTGTGTCGCGGTCTCATTTCAGACCGCGACACACGACACACAAAGCGACCCACGACATTATGGGAGAAACACGAAGCGACACAAGACATTTGTACTGTTCAAATATCGCTATAATAATATCGCATTTAAAGCTAAACGTGATATAGACCTGAAACTTGGAATAGGTGAATGGCATTAAGATTCACCCCTGTGTGTCCGTCCATACGTCTGCCCGTCCGTTCGTTCGTGGTGAAAGCTATTATTGATATTGAATTGAACCTTCATAGGCTGAAAGATATCATTGAGAAGTGCAGTGCAAAAGAACCATTAATCTTTTTTAGTCATTGCCCTTTTTAATTTAATACATGTTTTTTTCATGATCAATTGAAAACTATATGGGATATAGACTTGAAAATTAGAATGGGTGAAGGGCTATAAGAGTCACCTCTGTCCGTCCGTCCGCGGTGAAGGCTATCAGTGATACTGAATAGAAGCTACATAGGCTAACATATATCATTGAGGGGGGTGCAGTGCAAAATAACCATTGCCCTTTCTTGCATATTTTGTAGTAATTGCCCTTTGTAAATGTTTTTGTCATGAACATTGCTTGAAAACTATAATTGATATAGACTTGAAACTTCATATGCAAAACATATCCTTGAGCAGAAGTCCAGTGCAAAGGAACCAAATGTTAATGCTTTGCTTGCCTTATGTCTGGAGCATAACTGGAAGTTATAAGTGATATTACTTTGTTACTCCATTGGCTGAAGAAAATCATTGAGAAAAAGGTCCTGGGTAAAAGAACAATAACTCTACCTTCCACACTGAGTAATTGTCCTTTGTAAGTTTTAATACTTGGATTCTGTCTGTATCGTAACTTGAAAAGTATAACCTAATTTTGTAATAAGTGTTAATCAGCGGGGCATCCGTGCCCTATGGACACATCTAGTTTAATTTGAAACTGTCTGAGTCAACTTGGTTGAAAAAGTTATATATGCATAATGGATTGCGTTTGTTAACTGTGTTCAGTCACTGGTAATGGGCTAGACGACCAGTCCTATTTCGAGTCACTTATCATAGGAAACTGTTGCTGTCCAATGAATCCTGTTTGCTGTTGCGTAGCGAGTTGCATCTGAACTTTATATGATACCTATAAATATAAATAATATATTAATAAATATAAAAATAAATAAATAAATAAATAAATAAATAAATAAATAAATAAATAAATAAATAAATAAATAAATAAATAAATAAATAAATAAATAAATAAATATATAAATATAAATACCTATAAATAACGATAGTGTGATGAATATAGGACTGTAAAAGCGAAGCTGTTTTTGTTCATCAACGACCGATAAAAACCACAAAACATACAATGAAATCACAAACAATGAAGTTTTTAAAACAAATAAAAAACTGACTAACATGTGTATGGAACAATCTATAACGCTTCACAACATCTATTTTACCCTTGCAAAAAATGCACTTAAATGGTTCTATATTGTTTGCGAATCAAACCAATTGCCTTTATTACACAAACACCGGTATTCAATTATTAGTTTGTTACGCTATTGTGTTCTTAAATTTATTTAAAACAGACATGATTTGGTCGTTTTATAGTTTGTGGCTAATTAGTTTACGGCTTTTGATGACAAAGTATCCGTCCACTTAAACAATCTCTGCAGTGTCATCTCCAAAACAACAGTGAGTACAGAGACAAGTTTAGCACCTATGGATTCGTTATATTGTTGCTAAGAATATGTGCTGCAAGAAACATGCGAAATATTTAATGTTTTTGAAAGCAAAAACAAAAACACAAATACCCGTCCTGTCGTTTGAGACACCATTTTAATCCGTTGAAGTACCACAAAAATGTATCACGTGATCATAGACCCCTGACACTTGTCGTAAATATGCTTTCCTTATCAGTGAAGTTAATTCACAGTTCTAATTGAAAATGCTTTTTATGCCCCCGGATCGAATGATCGGGGGCATATTGTTTTTGGCCTGTCTGTCTGTCATTCAGTCATTCTGTCGTTCTGCTCCAAAACTTTACCTTACAATAAAGTTTTGCAATAACTTTTGAAATATTGAACATAGCAACTTGATATTTGGCATGCATGTGTTACTCATGGAGCTGCACATTTTGAGTGGTGAAAGGTCAAGGTCATCCTTCAAGGTCAAAGGTCTAAAACAAAGCAAAAGCAGCGCATAAGGGGGCATTGTGTTTCTGACAAACACATCTCTTGTTATTCCAAAAATGATTTTACATTTGTAGTAATTAATAATTTACTCTCTTAGCGTTTTTAAATTTAATATGGTTATCACATATCTTACACCTTATAGTTAATTTCTGTTGATTGGTAAGACATAAGTATAGCATTATTCAGTTATTTTTATGCTATATTTTTATATTTCTATTATTTTTGTTTTTAATTCTTCTGTTCTATATGCATACACAACCAATCGGTACAGGTTGGGTATTAACACCCACAAGATCGTCTCTCTTCTTCCAGCACTTGCACGAAGATGCTCAGAACTAAACTAGAAGTAATTGATATTTGTTAATTCTTACATTGCATTGTGTCTCAAAGTTGTAACATTGTAATTGTTGCTCTGATTATTTCTGAACATTGATTAATTGAATCGTAATTCGATTTAACACATACGTTCTCTATTGTTCCCGTTTATTTTTATTTACGATCATATGAGGTAAATTTCTAATTACACTAATATGTTGTTTGAATATCGCTGTGCAAAGAGTTTCCAGTACCCGCAAACTTGTTTAAATCACAATGCTTATCATTGACCTTTCCAAGGCGTTGATCCCAGCTTTATTCAATGATGTTTGCATTTTTGTGTGTGTTCTTTCGTATTGTGCCGTGCTGTTTTGGCAATTGGTCACTTGCCATGTATAAAGGACTAAGCATGTTAATTGTTGAGAGTTTGACACATCCTGGGCAGCTGGAGTTTTACTTCTTTATATTTAAAAAACAGCTTCTATTTATATACATTTCTAGCGTTAGGGCGCAGATGTATCAAGAGCATTTTTAATTTTCGTACATTTTTATAGTATGGTGCATTTGTACAAGGGTACAAACCTTGAGACCTACTGAAGTCTTTTGACATTTAATTTAAGTACTTTCAATTAAAACCGTACATAATACTGCGCTTTATTTTTCATTATTTTTCCACCCTGTTAGCAGTTTAATTGTGGTCAAAATCTCAAATTGAAGTTCTGTTTTTAAACCAGTATAAGGTCGACGTATGAGCATATTTTCCTATGTCTATGCTCGTCTAAGTAATATATACGAATAATGATTACAATCATTATATTAACTACAACAAACGTAGCAGCATCTCAACGAAAAATCTATCCGATGATCTGGTTTCTAATTGTAATTGCACAGAATTGTGATGATTGTTTTTGATTCATATGTAAATCTTCTCAGCATAAACAGCTATGATATATTTGTAAACATTATTATCTAGCTCTGATTTTATTTTGGAGCTCCTATTCAATAATTCAATGTAATTAAAAGCGCGTTTGGGATGTTGCCTAATATTCAGTCGAAAAGAGGAATAAACCTAAATGTTAGAAATTTAAGCCATTAAAATAAAGATAGACCAACGTCATGTTAAATACATGTGCTAAAACGTTTCCAAAAAGTAACTGTGGTCTGTAGTCTTGCGTAAAGCATTGTGTCGCTTTAAATCAATTACTTACAGTATTTGAAAATGTGCGAAGCTATCAAATGGCACTTATAGTATTATTTTTGAGCAATGGTACAACAATAACAAACCTTGTGTAATTATTTATAACAGCATCGAATGGGTTTTGAGGAAATAATGTACAATTCACTCAGTATTGACAACAATGCATTGGACTTCTTTAGTGGTGAAACATTTCTCTTGAAATAGCTTAATGAGTAGCTGTTAATGTTTCTCGGTAAAGCCAATGGGACCTTGAACAAATTTCTTCAAAAAGATGTACCTGAGTAATACGATAATTATATTGACTCACTAGAACACATGCCATTCAAACACTGACGACATTACCGTCGCACTCTTCTGTCTTACAAATTGATGTTTATTTCCAGTTATGTAAACTGAAATCGGCACATTTTGTTTATGTTTCTTTGGACGATGTGGGCATTTAAAATCATACTTTCGAGTAGCCTTCCTCTTTATTGCCATAAATTATCACCAATCGAAAACGAAATTATGACACGCATGTTTGGTTTTTATGCTTAATTTTATTTTAAGTAACAGTACATCATTATTTTATTTCCTGTCAAAAGCGATGTAGAGATTTGCGTAAAAGGTGAAAAGAAGTCTACATCTTCAGTAGCTGCGTTTGATTTTTAATTATAAACCAATCGATATATCAATCAACCAATCATTAAATAGAAACCTTAACAAGTATGACAGAGACTTGTGTCAAACAAAAAAGAAAATTCGTCGGATGTTATCGCGTTCTTCGTTGAAAGCCGGAACATGCCGTGGGGTAAAATTTATAAATCAGTATCGTTTTATCGGTACGCTCGTATGCACACTCGCTAATCACTTAGGCGACCTGGATTCGATTCCTGCTCCTGACGCATGTGAGCTTTTTTGTGGTCATCATACCGGACAGGTGAGGTTTCCTCCGGGTACTCCACACCGCCCCCACAGCACAATACGACATCAAAATATCTTTCATTTAAAGTTTCTGAAAATCTTTCAAACGTTAGCTCAACTTCCGTGAGTCTACACTGAATAGGAAGGAGAGCTTGGACTTGCGCTCGGTCCTCACAAAAGCTTAAAGAAACCCGACCGTCCCTATTTTTTGGAACCTTTTCATGTGTTTTACGTTTCATAGAAAAAGATCTTTGTTTTCGATTTTGTATTCTCAGAATATTTTTTGTATATGGAGAAGATGTGATAAGGAGATTTGGAAGATTTTTATAACAAAATATCAAAGTTTCAGTCGGAAATAGCTTGTGTATAGTATACAAAATTTGTCAAATAAAAACGTTAAGCCGACGTACATATCCTGTTTTTGGCGATATTAGTTGAAACTAACAACTTTTTTACGCAGGGGGGCCTAACAAACTTAAAGTACACACGTACAGACTCATCGAAACGTTTATTTCGTTAATTAATTTTTAGCATAAATGACATCGAATACCAAAATTGCAAATCGAATAATTACATTTATATTTAATCGAATATTTGTATACTTTAAAACCATGTGAACTACGTAGCTTATCATCACATGTTTATGCTGTTAACTAGAAATATGTGTTTGGGCATAATTATTAACCATTTGAAATTTTCAATTTATAAAACAAAATGCATATGCAGCTAAATGTCATTTCTAACACATTTAACAAACGTAACTTTATACAAATATCAATGAAAATAAATATACTGTATTGAATGCTGAAAATTTTAATTACAATTTTTTTATATATAAAGCTGTACTTCAAATCAGTCTACTCGTAATGCCTGTTATCATAATTTATTATCAGTAATTATGACAACACACTGCCCAATCAACGTTTTGGGTATTTCTATGAACTTAAGAGTATCAAGCATTTAGCAGTATTTGTGTGTGTGAATTGTGCATTATTAATTAGAGTGTACTTAAGTGGGAAACATCTGCATTGAAGGCAATATACATTATCTGAATGTAGTGTATATTCATGAAGTACTATATGCATTCACACAACAATACGGCGGTACCATATCAATTATTTTGATCACAGTAGTGCATTCAGACGTGTTAATCTATCAGAATGCATTCGTTTGGAATTAATATTTCTACTTGAACTTTTCTATTTGTTAATATGAAATCTTTAAAGAGCAATTACTCAAACATAAATCATTTGCCCGGAGACACATGTAGAAATGCGCATCATATATTTTATTTAAGGCTGTTTATAGTTCCATAAAAACCATTAAGTTGTTTCTCATAACTGGCGAGGAATGTTTATGTATATGTATATTGCAGAAATATTCAAAGTACATTACGTCAGATAGATATCTTTGAACCGGAACGATAATACTTAATCCGCATCTCCCCTTGGTAGTTAAGGATGTTTTATAGTTGAATAAAACGGTTCCAATAGATTCTGGAATTGATACGGGACGGACGAACAGACAAATGACGAGCGAGGGACCTTCTCTTTTTATGCACAAATGTGTTTACGGGTTTTAATTTTATATGTCCTTACCTGTTTTGTGAATGTCGATCATCCATTTTCTTGTATTTAACAGAGGCAGCCGTGTATGAACAGAGAGGCAGCATTTTGACAGAGGCCACCGATATGCATCTACACCGTGTACTCGAGAAAATTCTACCTAATGCTGGAAATGAACACATGAGCAAACTATAATGGAACTAGTTTCGTGAATTGAATATATGCCTAACATGTGTGTTTAAAATCCTTTACAGATTAATGAAACGTAAAAATTATTGCTAATTTAAGCATGTTGCAGTATTTGTGTGTAACAGTGTGCATTGTCTTGGAGTGTACACTTGTTGAAAACATTATCATTGAAAAGCAATTGTTTGTATTACCTGCTTTGATTTTTTATTAATTTTGATGTATACTTATGAGTACTATATGTATTTTGCACAACAATACGGCGATACCATACACATTTTTATGTTCACAGTTGAACATTTAGACGTTCTAATCTTTGAGAATGCATACGTTTTAAATGACTACAGTACAACCTGTGTTAGTAGCCTGCTATGTTTTCAAACACATGTCATAAGCAAGCACAATTTCCAAAATGACCTCATATACTGCAAATGTACCTCTGTTAAGCAGCCACCTGCATTAATTGGTCAGATCTGCTGCTTCCAATAGATGGCTGCTTAATACAGGTTCAACTGTATTTGTAATTTTACTTCACTTTTTGTTGATATGTCGATATGTTTGTTGTCTTCTATTAATGAAATGTAAGGGGGTGAAACTCAAGGCGTTTGTATGTTGATTATATATTAATAATTCCTACAGAAGAGATAATAAAATACTTTTAATCATAAATCATAATAAATCATAATTGATCATAACGATATTATTCATAATTATAATAATAATAATTAAAAAAAAATAATAATGACAAAAAAATATTAAGCAAGAAAAAACAAACTTTAATGAACGTTAACAAACTACGTTTTATACAGCATATCGACATAATCTATTCGTTTATCCATCATTTTGCATTTCCACGCTCACGTAATACATGCTTCATGCCATGATGAATCGATGACAAAAGGCAAAACTCTTGTGAGGGTGTTATATCTACAAAACTAGACTAGCCTATTTCGTACACAGGCAACAAACCTTCATCGGACGACCGTTGGCCTCATATCATTTTATGGGATCGTTTTACCCATCGATATTTGATCGGCGCGAGATAAATTATTTATCGAGCCGTCGTCCACCTGTTATGGGTTATTTTTGACGCCGTAACTAACGACATCTAGCCGCCGTACACCTGTTATGGGATATTTGTGACGCCGTAACTAACGACTGCACAAATACATAATTCAACTTTAATAACGATATAAACACTATGATATGATTGAATATTCATATTATTTTTTAATAAACTGTTTCAGTGCTAGAGGTAATGGGGTATCATCAGCGTCACAATACACATATAGTAAACATATAAACGCATAAAATGCACCAGTTCACTTATGATTGGGGTTAATGACTTTCAAATAAGATCCAAATGACCAACAGCCCAAGTGGACAATAATTTGCATTCAGATATAAACTTTTTAATAAATTCTATATTAAAATGTATGATTTCATGAGGGACAACATAACAAAGTAACTCGGAGTTAGCAAACATATTGATATAAATAAATGGACAGAATGTTAATTTTCAATTGTTTATAATATATTAAAAGTTTGCGTTTTAATTTAGTATTTGAGACATTTAAGATGAGGTAGAGGTGAACAGAACAAGAAGTTAATCATAATAAACAACACCAATTGATATAAGATAACAAATTGCTTTGTAATTATTGCCGAAACACAATTTTTCAACAAACTCTTCCTAATCGAGTGGTTGTTGATGTCATAATTCGCTTCTTGCACCAACCATCACACCCAGACCAGAACAAATAAACTAATCATTTAATTTAATGAAAGTATATATATATATATATATATATATATATATATATATATATATATATATATATATATATATATATATATATAATTTTATATTGTTACATTCATCTTCATATTTTAAAAATGATCCGGATCTAAACAAAGATCGAAAAACACAATTTGTTTGTTTCTTCATAATATCCTTTGTTAAGATTTCGACGGTTACATCAATTGCACGTTCTGTGTTTGTGTGTTTGAAAGAAGGGGTCATTAAGAGAAGAGACATATACCGAAAACAATAAAATATCTAATAAATCAACCAACTCAACAACAACTAGTTAATGTAAAAAGACTGCGAACGTGATGTTTGCGAGCTTCACTGATTCACTTCAGGATGTTACAGACCTTTACATATATCACGGTCGAGAGTATAAACACAGCGGTTGTTTTAGTTTTTCAAACAGTCATTAAAAAGGCTTCTCGGACCGGTAAGTAACACGACTTCATTATTATTCAACGATACAAATATAATTCACGGTCTTTGTTCTACACTATAACTAGTTTGTTATTTATTAAAGATAAAATATACATATTTATTAATTAAAGTTTTACAGCGCATATAATCAATTGCTTTTTCTTTTCGGTAATAATTTTATAAATTTTATATTGACTGAGCTTCCAAATGGAAATACCAAATTCTGGTAACCCGAGTTATAAAAAAACAGCACAGCTGAGTTTTACGGAAACGTTTAGACGAGTCGTTCGCACACGTTACTCCAACATTTATATGAAATATTTTGAAGTTCTTGCAACGTATCGATACATTATCTTTGACATTTATATTAATATTTTGAAGAAATAATGTTCGAAATCGTCTCTAATTGGTCAGAAACCAACTATTTTAAGTTCTCATATGTATGCATCAAACCGCTAGGACGTAAGCGTGCCAATCGTGATACAACGAATATCTTTGGAAATCTACAAACTAGTGTTGCAATAAAGCGTTTGCTGATCCAGAGTCTTAACCCTGCGTGTTGTATTGCCATGATCATGCATCAGAACATGTAAGCGCGCGTGTTGTACTGTCTCAGACTGCTGAAAAACGCACGTGTGTTTCATTCCCTTGTCCAAGAGCGACAAATACTAGTTTATTTGATTTCGTCACAATAGCTCGAAAATTAAAAAAAAATTATTTAGATTTAGGTAATCGCAATTATAACGGTAACTATAGTTTCCTAATATGTGATATTGTTTTGTTCGGACTTCTTTTTTCCTTTTTTTTTTAATATTTAGTAGTTTTACAATCCGAAGGCGTCATATTTGTCTCTCCAGTTTCAACGCCGGATTGATCGCCAGAATGCTTCGTCTTCTACTGTCATACGTCGTTGTAATAGCTCTGTTCGCCGGACTCACTCACGGTATTTTAGTGTTGTAATAGTGACCATACACTGTTTCCAGATATAAGTTCATACATGATGTTTCCTTGTTGCATTTACTGATTCAATAATCGTGTTACTAACTTTGTTATTAATTTTCGGATACAACAAGTAAAGGGCCATATAATAATTACTGTTTTCTTCATAAAAAGATATGTTACCATGTATGTAACAAGCATTTGCTGTTCTCATTGTGAAATAATAAAATATCTAGTGCCTTCACATGATTTTAGTATTTATATATGTACAATTGAAATACAAGCAACATGTTTTATATTACAATATTTTATTACTTTCCTTTGCACTACATATGACTGATCTAAACATTCGTTTGTGTGTGCTCTATCTTTATATAATTAAGGTAATTTAATAGAAAGAGAAGTGGCTTACGTATTAACATGTGGTTTTCACTTTAAACTGTTTATTTAAATGTCTTTTTTATACAGGGGGGGGGGGTAATAAACAACGGGAAGGACTTGGTAAGTATGCCATCTTGCGACCGCATTTTTTGTTTAAATTCCATTTAAAAATATTTAATTTCGGAACAAACAGAAAAAGAAAAAACGAACAAGTTGAAAGTAAATAAAAATACCGAATCGAAAATGGTTAATGATAAAATCCATCTTAAAATTGTGTAGCTACTATAATGTATGTATCTATCGTAATTTTTTTAATTATCAGGGCGCAGGTGTAGGCCCACAACTGTTCTGCCAACAGTGCCAACAGTGCCGCCAATCGGTGAGGTGGCACAGCTGTTTTATCGCTTTATTTTCTTCACAATATTTTTTTTTTCTGTAAAAGTATAACGTATTGTCCACATCATACGGCAAAACCGCAATATTTTGTTTTGAAGAAGCATATTTATTAAGTCAATTATAGTAATTCAGAAATAATATAATTTTCATTAGTCGTCCATACTTGTTCTTCATTTAAGGACATGTTGAATCTATTCTATAACATGTATTTGCTATTATCCCTAGTGAATTGAACTATATATAATGCCGTCATTTAAACAGCTCTCTGTTTCTGCCCACTGTTAGATGTGTGCCCTGGTCGGCCCCCATGTCTACCACAACCGTCCATCGACTGTGTGACGACTTACCAGTACGATAAAGTGAATGGCACTGGATGTCTGTCCGGCTGCACGCACTGGTGTTGCTCCACCGTGGAGGCACTTCTTCCCACGTGTCCCAAGACGAGCCCGGACGAGCCCGGACGACGCGTACTGTGTGGCCACTAATATCGTCAGCTACACCATTCGAGGGCGCGAATGCCCTGTGTACTGTGGATGCGTTCCGGACTGTTTGAGATTAACATGCTGAACGGAAACAAATGACAAAAATTTTAGACCAACAAACGATGAGTAACTTTAGTTTATTTATTATCTAATAAATTTTCATGGAGATGTACTGCGCGAGTAAATTGTAAATTTTATATCACTAGTTTGGATAGATAACAATCGATGCGTGAAGGGAAATAAACCGTACTTGATTAGTTGAAGAGAAAGTTTAGTTAAAGACATTTTGTAGTTTGTTTTTTCTTGTTGTTATTGGGGGAGGTACTTATATTAACCTTTCGATTACGGGAGTAATAAATAGGACGGTGGGTGGGTAGGGGGTTTTTCCTCAGCGTCCCGAAGTCCCAGCATTGGTAGAAAAAATTAAATTAGGCCGAACGAGGCGCTCGAATCAACTGTAACGTCTACCTACCTCCATCTGTGAACAACGTTAAACGGACTCTCGCGATCAAACAATCTTTTTCTGAGGCGCATTTTCAAACTGCAAATTATTATAGTTCATTTCACTGACGATCCGCTATCTTAGACTTTTTAGAATTCTGGAGAATATTATTTTATCTTCAGACTAATGAATACCTTTCATTCTTAAGTAAAAGAATTGATAAAAAATGCACGATGTCTTTTCAAACAAAAAGTATATTTATTATATGCAGGATAATATAACGGGATAGTTTAATTCGCAAGATATAACCGAGAATATAAGATTAAAACTTCATCTGTGTTCCTATTATCTTTTGCTTTCTTTGAATTTGTGGAACAGCGATATTCTTCAGTTTGGTATTGTATTGGTGACAAAGTCTCTATAACAATAATTAATTAATTATTTAGTAAAAGGTAAAGGGGTTTTCTCAATAAAAAGATTCAACAATGATGCATACAATGAGGTGGTGTTTTATACAAAACCAAACTCATGTCGATAATATTCTATATCGTGTCCTATATTTATTTAAATCACATTCATTTTGTGTATATTCCTTATCACGGGCCGAGTCGTGTCTTAGTATTTGGATATTGGCTTAACACCAAACCTGTGCTTTGCGCTGATCGTTACATGGCTGTGAACACAGCTTTCGACATGATTTTGTTAAATGTTGGGCTGCGGAAAAGAATTTATTGTATAGTATAGGCAATGGGCCTTTGCATGAAACAAATAAACCAACGGACAAGACTTTCTCACCTGATAAAGAGTATGATGTTTTTATTTTTACCAATACATTTTAAACAAATAAACCCTAAACAAATAAAACCAAAAAAGCTACTGTCATGCTTTGATGATAAGCCAATCAAGTAATAAACTATCTTTGTTTTAAATTGGTAGGAATTAAAAAGTAAGACACAAGCAAATATCATTTCATATTTTATAATATGTCCATAATATAACTATTATATTTTTGTTTAAAAACAATGCTTGATGGAAATTCAAAATGTTTTTCATGGGTGATTTTACCATTCCGTGTGTGATCGTTATAACATAAAAGCAACAATATTTGCCTTAACATTTTATGCATTTGCAGTTAGGTGAGACGTAAGCTCATTTTTTCAGACCAATACAAACCTACAGAACGCCCTAATATGTCGCTTGAAGCAAATGTAGATGCAAATTTATTGTAAAGCAAATCACTCAACCGTATGCAGTAATGCTTGTGATAATTCATTAATATGTTTCATCCAAGACTAACCACACAAATACAAAGCGTGTTATCGTACATTGTGAATTTCATGTTGTTCTGCTTTCATGCAGGTTTACCCATGATGGCAAAAACATCCGACTGTGTGATAGAAAGTATAAATAGAAGGTCGCACGCGTGTTTAAAATTTAATATAATAATACTACTAAAATAACTGTATTTCACTGTCCAAAACAGCGTGGTAATATATTGCGATACGGTATGGGGTATATAATATAGGTTGTATAAACTAATGTAGATCGAAAGCAAGGTAATTTAACAAAACTCACAGACAAATCTTCTGAAAACCGTGATTTAGGAGGGCACAGATGTGACATGTGCTTGTTTCAATATATTTTGTTCCAAAGACATTTTAACTCGTTTACACGACTTATTAGGTTGTGTGCATGATGTAACTAAGTCATCGGAACTTAAACAAAGTCTTTGTAATGGCTTCGTAACAATATAAATATCTCGGAAGAAAGACATAACTTACACGTTGGAACAAAACAGTCGTGGGGGCGACTTAAATAACTCGTGGTAACCAATTTATCAACAAAAAAGTTTACACGAAGTTTGGAAACATTTAAACTATCGATTCTGACAGATTATATCAACTTGTTTGGTCGTCTTTGTGAAAAGTAATAATTTTCTTTAATGATCATGTCACAACTGTTACGCAACAATCCCATCTACTGTTCTTTACCTCGACAGCTAAGTATTTGTGTAAACATTCGGTTTAAATGGTGCACACTTGTGCATAATTCAAACAGATACAATACATAAATGTGTTTTGTCGCATTACAGCAAAGCATTCAGGTAGCAATTAGCGAATAAAAGGAGTCTCGTTTTGGAAAACGGGGCTTAATGAATGTTCGTAGGCGACAGCACAATCGAGTCTCAATCTAAGAAAACCTGATTTTATGGGAAAAAAATCGATGAAAGGAAGTCTAATCGAAAAGAAAATATAGTCTAGGCCGAAAGTGTCGTCTCTGATTAACCTGTGCGAACTACACGGGCTAATCTGGGACGACACTTTATGAACATGACTTAAGACCTGTTTTCCCAAAGCGAGACTCATAAAACTATTGTCAAGCTTATTGCTGGAGAAGTGAAGAGGTAATGAATAGCCGCAAGTTTGAATTTGCAAGACGATCTATTTCTTCAGATATATTACCGGTAAATGATATAATTGTAATTCGAATATTAACCGTTGAAATTTAAATCTTAGATACAAAGTAAATAACACCATGCGTGTATTGATGTTTCATTCAACAGCATTGAATTCATTGCGATACGCAAAAAACTCATCTACTCAATATATTTGAATTAAGTAGCCAAGAAGCATACCACTTAAAATCGAAAGTGTGCATTGTATTCTATTCTACAAAAAAGGAAAACAATAACTCACTTACCACAGTCATATTACATAAAACAAATATAAACGCTTTCCAAAACAGATTATTCCGCATTGTACACCGTGTACACACTAGTTTTAAACACCCCACGTTAAAATTAGAAAGGACAACATATTTTGAGGTAAGGCCCAACAATTAAAGATGTATTTCTGGGGATGAGTGAATATACATCGGGGCAGGTTCTTTGACACTTTTTGTATGTTGCAAGCTTGAGGCATGTGACGGGTGTTTTGTTTACACATATTGTGCAGATATGTCCCGTATTCCTCTTGGTATGTTTGTGAATGGCGGTGGGGGACATGAACAAACTGTAAAAACTTCTACATTTGAGCCTCGCTCTGGTAAAACGGGTCGAAATACATGTGCGTTAAGTGTCGTTCCAGATTAGTATGTGCAGGCCGCACAAGCTGACCAGAGACGACAATTTCATTTTTTATGGTGTTTTCGTGTTTCGTTTGAGTGTAATCGGGTTAATCTAAAATATGCAAATAATTTCATGTATTTTTTGTTAATGATATATTTCTATGAGTAAGGATGACAGTTTACATATAATGTTGACAAAATGGTTGATGGCACACTTCAAATGTCGAAATGCTGAAAACAGAAGTGTGGTCTGGGTTACACGTACATCGGATTTCCATCGCCCGCCACAACAAATACCGAAAACCAAGTCATATCTGTTTATCCTTAAAATTAACTTTCGCCGCAGTCGAGTTTAAATCACTTTAAATTCCGTTTGAGCAAAATGAATAGCTCTAATGTCAAGTTATAAATCATCGTTATGCTTAAGACGATTCGCTTCATATCACATCAATGTCATGGACACCTAATTTAGAAAAAAGCACGCATGCGCAACTCGGCATCAGCCATGTATTGCATACATCTTTCTTCCGGGTTCCGGAGAAGGTCACTGTTTCTCTATTGCTAATGAGCATGCACAATAAGAGAAACTAAGGGGTCTTTCGAATGGCATTGTCGTTCAAAATGTAAAAATACAATGATTCATCCAATCTAGCTTTTATAATATCTAAAATATATTATTATTAGTTTTGAAGGAACTTAAGTTTCAAATATGCGAGTTAAAGGGGCCTTTTCACGTTTTGGTAAATTTACAAAATTAAAAAAATGTTTGAGATTCGCAAATTTTCGTTTTAATTATGATATTTGTGAGAAAACAGTTATACAGAACATTTACCATGCTCTTTAATATGCATTATATGCATCTTTTGACGATTTAAAAACCTGAAAATTATAAAGCATTGCAATGCGAAACGATTTAATAATTTGGAGAGTTGTGTTGTTGTCGTTATGTTTTGCGATACTACGAGGATTGCTTAAATTAAGTATAAAATACATCACTGCTGGTATGAGCACGGATGGCCGAGTAGCCTAAGCGATAGACTTATATGAGCCTTGGAAAAGATGGGCTAAATGCATGTGCGTATACATGTATTGTCGTCAATATTAGCCTGTGCCATCGCAGATGCGAATCAGGGACGACACTCTATTATGGAGTGTTTTCTTTACAAGACATTTTAAACAATCCAGTTTAGACGGAGTGTCGTCCCTTATTAGCCTGTGTGGACTGCACAGGCCAATCACGGACGACACTTTACGCACATGCTCAAAGCCCCGTCTCCCGGAGCGTGGCTCTTTTTATTGGACGGACATTTAGTAAATAAAAGGAGTCAGCGATGCATGAACATATGGATTAGATAGCTAGTGCTATACAGATCATGAGTACAGCTATAAACATTATGAGAAATGTCGTCTTAAAACATTTATAGGATTTTTGTTGAAATCGGTTGATTATCGATTTTAATTCACGAGTGATCATAGAAAATAATACTTTCACGAGTGATCACGTTAAACGCAAACAGGACAAATCTGTGTTGTTAGTTGTAAAAATCCTATTTGTTTATTGTACTTATAAATGCGGATTATGTTCGGTAGCTGGGGTATTTCAATACCTTTACTCTTGTAAAAATCGGCACTGAACGTTCGGTCAGACGAGAGCCGACCTAGCATTTCTACGAGTTCGAAAAGTGTTTCTTTGTAGTTTATGTTGGCAAGAACCCGTTCGTGGTCATTTTTCGTCACGAGGCAACCTTTCTAAACAAAATGGTACATAGCTTCCGCAAATCGACCGCCATTTAGGCACTTAATGGCTTAAAAATGTTGATGTAGGTGATTTTCCTGTGTCAAGAGATACCTACCTTGTATATATATATATATATATATATATATATATATATATATATATATATATATATATATATATATATATATATATATATATATATATATATATATATATATATATATATATATATATATATATTATATCAGATTTTATTGTCAAAATGATGAAAATCTTGTCAGTCCGGAAACTATCAGGTACGTCACGTAGTATGAACACCGTGGAAGGCAATCTAATGATTCACATGAATTCTTATTTATTAAGCTTCAAATTGGTGGCATGCACATTACAAGGGAATACTGTTTAGAGCGGTTTATTACCCAATTGCATTTTGCATGTACTTCATGCGATCATTTAGTTCATCTTCTAGGATCACCATTTTGTATTTGATATTACTATAATATTTGATCGTGAAACACAACGTCTAATATACTTTTGAATTAATGAAGTGATCAAGGTGTATTGAGTCGCGTTCTGGGACAACAGAATTTAATGCGTGTGGGTAAAGTGTCGTCTCACAGTCTAGGCAGTGACGACATTTTCTTTTTCACGAAAGTTTTCTTTTATATGAAGTCTCTTCTAAACGAAAATATAGTGAAGGCGGAAAATCTCGTATCTAATTAGCCTGTGCAAAGGGTAAATTGGTTCGACACTTTACGCACATCCATTTAGACCAGTTTTTACAAAGCAAGACTAGTAAACTGTTTTCTCATTGGCTACTTTTCTGTTTCCAGTCCTCTCAGACCACTCTTGGAATTGTTTGTATTATCGTCATGATGTCTTACATCATCGGATTTGCAGTTGGATTGGGTACGTCGTAGTTCTAAACGTGCATATTTGTAAAACAAAGTTTGATGCTTTTGAATAGACTGAAATGGGAACATTAATGCCAAATTCGCCCTGTAAGAGAGAAACAAAATTTAATATAATTTTAATATGAAAAATTAAAAACATTAATAAGTTTCAAACATTTGACCCAATATGATGTTGTAAATTTGACTAATGTTATTGTAAAAAAATGAAGCGTGAATTATTTCCCCGAAAATGCTGAAATAAAGCATCATCAATTTCTCTTTTCACAATTTCGACAATGCACGGCTTATGACGTGATATATTTGTTTCTTAATTTTATTTTTTTGTGCTTCCACAGGCCCCATACCGTTCATCGTCTGCGGTGAAATCTTCCGTCAAGAGCCCCGCGCCGCCGCCATGAGTCTCGCCCTCGCCTTCAACTGGATCTGTAACTTCATCCTCATGTTGACCTTCCGTTTCATTCAAGTAATTGTCAATGTCAATTATCCCTTTAATTATGTAGTTCGTTATAACATATTGCTTTTCACTTCATCGTCATGATGGCTGTCTGCTTTATTCAGCAAATCGCCTGGTAATACATTTCATTATAAAAAATTTCGTTAAACTGGATCGGCAACTTAATCCGCAAGGTTACCTTCCGTTGCATTCAGGTAATTGCGGGGTCATATAGTTAATTATAAATAATTGCATTAACCTGGATCTGCAATTTAATCCACGTGTAAACCTCCCATTTTATTCGGGTATTTGCGTCATTATAGTTGTTTACAAATAATTGTGTTAAACTGGATCCACACGTTGATCTTCCGTTTCTATAATGCAATGGTGAATGAATCGTCATCATTACATTTCTCTTATATTACCATTTCTCCTACCATATATTACTATGTTATTATTTGTTGTATAATACCTAAAATCTACACCTATAACTGTTTCATAATGGTAATTTAATTTAAATACAGTTAATTTTAATTTTTGGTCAACATCTTTTTGAGCAATTTGTCAATTTTAGCTCGGCTGTTTTCGGAGAAAACCCGAGGTATTGTCATAGCCAGCTCACCGTCCGCCGTCAGCCGTCCGCCGTCGTCGTGCTAAAACCTTTACATTGGCTCTAAAATCAAAGTGCTTTCACCGACAACTGTGAAACTTCATATGTGGATGCACCTTGATGATTTCTACACGCCACACCTATTTAGGGATCACTAGGTCAAAGGTCAAGGACACTGACCTCTAAAAAAAATATTCTGACAAGCTTTCATTTATTAAAAAAGGCACCCGCAGCCTAGCGTTGGCACCCGTTATGCGGTGCTCTTGTCACAAATTTTGCATGATGAAAACACATATATCAAGATTGTGCTTGAACTAACCGATACTTATTTAAGCAATATTTTCATCACATATATTGATTATGTAGAGCACTGATTTACAATATTGTGTAATTGTCTTATGTCAGGAAAATGACACAGTTGTATCGGAATCAATTAATTCCCGGTTTAAAAATAAAAAACAGTCAAATTAAATTGTAATTTCAAACACAACAATTCCAGAAAGCGATCGAGTCCTACACGTATCTCATCTTCATCGTTATTCTTGTGGCTGCCATCATCTTCATCGTCATCTTCGTGCCAGAAACCAAGAACAGAACGTTCGACGAGATCGCGGCCTCTATCGCCTTTGGGCGAGCCAGGCGGGGAGCCAGACACGGACAAGATGGCGAGGAGTTGCAGCCAATGGGAGGCGGTCAACGGGTTTAACGTTAGCTATAAACTAGGGTGTAAACTTTTAGACGGTCCATAAAATATTTCCTTTTAATAAGATTTATTTTTAATAGGGGTGATTGTATTATGTTATTAATCGGTTGGATTTCGTAACACCATTCTAATAGATTTATTATAACTTTATTTCTCATTGTGTTACTTGACTTAAACAAAGTACAGCTCTATAAAAGTAATAGCATGATATATTCATAATTATGTGCAGAATATAACCAAGTTCACCAGCGTATGTTAGGTCATTAAATACATGCCAATTTGGGTCCTTATAGTATGCAGGTACGCTTTGGAACCTTGTCTGAACCGAGCGATATTTGAATCTGACCGAGTAGGCAATGTTAGTGTATTATGAAGGGCTAATGGGTAAATGTCATAATGACTCTCTTGCTTCTCCAGCTATCGCTCCCCGAAAGAATGAAAAGTGTACAGATGTGCATAGCGTTTCAAACATTCGTCCTGAATGCAATACTATTTGAAAATCAAATGATATCAAACGGTATGATTCAGTGTTGCAGGGTTGCTTGGGTTAGTGGGCAAGTGGTTCGTGAGAGGAGGGATAATTAAGTGTTGCTTTTCTCGGAATGTTAAAATGTTGTCGGATATTGTTATAATTATTAAGGGTTATGTGAAACTATAGATGTAGTAACTTAAATGTCGTTATTCTTTTGTGTTAATTATTATTCCATCAAATTCTAAAAAAACTTTCAATATAATCAAACTCTATGGTTAACCATCATAAAGAAGAACACACATAAAATAACAAATAAAAGGCAAATTATGCCAGCAAGATTTTTTCTCCCGATAATAATGCTGGGGTTTATTTAGTCTTATGTCGTATATTAATCAAGATCTGTAAATAAGCAAAACGTGAATGTATGTTATTCATGCACACAGTTTGGGTTGAATCTCGTATATTTATTTCTAAAAAACGGAATCGAATCTCATGATTTTGAAATTAACATATTTCCTTGTAGATTACGAGATATGAATCTTAAATTGGGATTCATCATTTCATCTGTAAGTGTGTCAGTTAGTGATTTGTGTATTTTGTACTGTGCGGCTTTCTGTGAAATAAAATATTTGTATGCCCCCAGATCGAAAGATCGAGGGCTTATTGATTTTGGCCTGTCTGTCATTCATTGTGTGTGTCCCAAAACTTTAACCTTGGTTAAAGTTTTGCAATATTTTTTGCATTATTGAAGATAGCAACTTGATATTTGGCATGCATGTGTATCTCATGGAGCTGCACATTTTGAGTGGTGAAAGGTCAAGGTCATCCTTTCAGGTCAAAGGTCATATATATGGCTTCAAAGCGGCGCAATAGGGGGCATTGTGTTTCTGACAAACACATCTCTTGTTTCTGTCTAAATTGTGGGTTTTAAGCTTTGTGTACATTATAACCGGTGTTCTCAAGAATGTGGAAATCACAAAATGAGAATTTGAATCATATAACAAGTGGAATAGCATTACACACTCATTTTCATTAGTTTATTTATTGCGTTAGCACTTTGAGCGAATGCATTTTATTTGTTTGACCAAGGTGCTATACACTGACCTCATTTATGAGTAACATTAAGCGCATGACTATTATTGAGATATTAGACTAGTTTACGAAATTGTCAAACGTTATATTTTTTCGGATTATTTACATGAATTCTAAGTGAGTTATATTTTGTGATTACAGCACAGTTGCTTAAAACCTTGTTTCAAGATGTAACGTTTTTTTAATGTTCAACCAGTGTAACAATCTTCCAAGATTACCGATTGTTTGATAGCCACATATTAACCCATTTGTGCCAAGTGGACTCTCCCATCGTTATTAATTGGACCAATTTATTTCAAAAATTAGGGATGTCTAGTATATTTATTTCTATATTTATAATATTTCTTACAGAAATTCCTTTAAGCAAACAGCGCAGACCCTGATGAGACGCCGCATCATGCGGCATCTCATCTGGGTCTTCGCTGTTTGCCAAGGCCTTTTTTCTAGACACTAGGCATAAATGGGTTAAAGAGAAGTCTTTGCAAATAACATGAAACAAATGTATTGTAACGTCTTTATGAGTTTAGTTATGCTTATTCTGGTTTTACTTGTACTTCTGTTTTTCAATTGTTTCCTCAAAGAGCACGATGTTTTTAGGTCTGAAATTTTTACATTTAACACAATTATTTTACAATACATAGTTTTAATATATCGTTGTAACTTTCTAATTTAATAATTATGTTTTCTTACTGTTTTACTGTATTATTGTAACTTTTTAGCCAATGTCCAGGCAGCTATATTATGTTGCTCAGACTTTACAAATAAGTTAATTTGTTTTAACATTAATTCATATTTCATGTGCGTATTTGTGTAATAACTTGGTTAAATGTTAGAAAAATAAACATAAGAATAAAAGTGTATATGTAAATTTTATTTCGTATAAACCTGCATTTGAACACATAGATATGTTTCCTGTATTTTGAAAAATAACACAAGATAAAGTATTATAATATAGAAGATGTTATTATGATTTTATGAATTGATTGTGTTTACCCTTTTTCCATTTGTCTAGTTTAAACATATTAATTTCAAACCAAACACATTTCTTTACATAGAATAACATGTAACATTTATACAATGAACATGTTTGAATAGGATTAGAACGCCAGACAATGTCTTATATACATTGTAAATATTCTTTTCCATTATATTTTGTAATCCTTTAAAAATGTTCAAAATATGTTTAAATGTAAATGTGTATCGTATTGTGTAATTCACTTTTAGGAACATATCGAATCGCAGCTCAAGTTCATAAATGGACACTAAACAGTAAAACAAGATTCTTGAAGAATGTCAAGTCTTTTTACTTTTTGTTAAAGCCAAGTATTGAAATGTGTCTTATTCTTATCATAGATCGTACGACAAATATAAGTTACGGCATCATTTTTTGCTGAAGACAAAACTAAAGTTATAAATGAACAATTGTGATACAGCTGTTTCAAATTATTTGACGTTTCTGAAATTAACTTATTTTTTAGGTCAACGCTTAGTGTACTGTATAATTGTACGGTTACTTTAAGGTTCTGAACGCTGTTAAACACGATTACTCTACCTATGTATATATGGGCGCTAGAATACATGATGTGTAATATAGCATTCGTGTGTGTAAATCAATCATCTGCAAATGTGGAAGTCTTTTCACGTGTGTTACCCTGTAGTATTGTTTTCAAAAAATAAAATACAAAAAATATATAACGTGTTTTTGTTGATATCATAATTACTTCAGAAACATAGAAAAAACAAACATACTGTAGAGGCAATATTATATTGTGAGCTTCGTGTGTTTCTAAGTTTATTGAATAACTCAAATTTAGTATTTCCATTACTTCATTTATATTAACATTTTTCCGAAAATCACTTAGTGATACACATAGTACAACAACACGACCGGTTAAACTTGAAACGTTATTTACCTTTCAACCATTGAACATTGTATATTAGGAGCTGTAATTTGAAACTTTCTTTGAACTCTATGATGTATGAATTATTGACAGGATAATGTTTTGCTAAAGAGACGACAATCGTATGACTATAAACATATATTTTATATGTTGAAATCATTTTTAATTGGCAAAACTTTCTCACAAGAATTTGCTTAGCAATCAAAATTTATGTTTCGTAAGTTAAATTCCGTCGGTTCTATGACAGGCGCACTAGGGCACATGGTTAACTTGTATTTAAATGCTTTAGTTGAAATGCCGTTAAACAAATAGTTAAAAAGTCATAACGAAGATCGTACGTAAATACAAGGTTTGGCTCCATTCTAATATCTTTTCGTCGCTGAGGCCAAAAAAGAAATGTTATTGGTTTCCATTTACATCGCCAAAAACAGTCGGGGTTCGTAGGTCGGTTCAACTACGTTTTGTTAAAAAATATGTAAAAAGTACGAATCGGAGTTTTGTTACGCATTATCGCCGTTTCAAATATTAAATACACAAGCCCGAAGTATTAACGTCGTCTGTTTAGTTGATCTTAAGAATCTCAAGGTCAAAATCATAATCGTCCCAAGGAAGAACACCGACTTATTTATGCATATTAAACGTGATAAAGTATGGGAAAGAAGTGGCGTAAACGTATGACGCCGGACGGTTAAAGCCAGCATCAACTAGAAGCCTTTATACCGAAGACCAGCATGTCCACCTGGACCACAACCACAACCACCATCGCTTCGTGGAATATCCGAACAATGAACGAGACAGAGAAGACAGTACAAGTGGCCGCAGAAATTAGGAATTTCACCCTCAGTGTTAGTCAATCAAGGTGAACTGGCTCTGGAAAGACGCGACTGATTTCCGGTGAGATACTGTTGTTATCACGGCATGAGCGGGATAATGCAGCACACAATCAGGAGAAACTATGATGCTTTTAAAGTCGGCACAGAGGGCAATCATCGGATGAGAGGCGCACGCAGCCCCGGATCACGACAACCTCTTCCAATACACTACGTTAAGAGGATCAACGTAGACAAAATACAGTGCTACGCCCGACGAACGACAGTGAAGAGGACGGACGAGAAGGACAACGTTTACAACAAACTGTTAGTGTTCATACAAAACCGACCAAATATTAACATAATCATTCTAATTCAACGTAAATATCGACAGTGACAACTGATGATATGAGGGGATTATGGGGAAGCAAGGGTTAGGCGAGATGAACGAGGTTGAGAGATGTTTTCGATATTTGCGCCACAATGAATCTTTTCATCGTAGGAAGTGGCTCCCATCACGGATGGATAGACAAGACAAATTGTGTGTCACCAGACCTGTCACTGGAGAACTTTAGTGACCATTTTGCATAGCAAAGAAGGTTCGTTAAACTTGTCAAGTGAGGTCCAGATGTTGACCATCGTCTCCTTGTCGCCCAATTGAAACTTAAGCTAACGAAGAATTAGGCAGCGGATGGGGGGGGGAGAGCGGGCAGCGAACGCAAGCGTTCCAACTACACTAAGCTGAAGGACGCGCATACAAGCAAGACAAAGTCCCAATCACTCTCTCCAACAAGTTCAAGGAAAGCGATAAAATAGCATAAGTGGCAGAAAGCAAAAAGAGTGATGACTTTACATGCCAATACTGGGCTCATATTCGCACATCCATAAGGATTTGATATCAGCAGATGCACACCAGAACATTGAAGATAGAAGAGCAAAGACAGCACGTTTCAACATCAGCAGAACACTGGCCGCAACACTGCAAGAACAAGAAGAGTACACAAAAGAAAATAGGAGCGTCAAGCGAAGTATAAGAGCAGAACAGCGGAATGACCTTGAGACGCCTGCAACAGAGGCGGAGAGGTAGCATATACCATAACAGAACTAATTACAATTACTCCATCACAAGGAGATTAGCAGGAAAGTTTGACAAGCTAGAGAGGCTAGTAAGGGACAACATGGGAGGAGTTTTTGCAGATGACGAAGGGCAAAAGAAGAGTTGGACACTTCTTTTACATAAGGTACTCGACCGGCAAGCTCCTGCCAACCTACCAAGAATACCCCCAGCTTAAAGCAATGGAATGAATAGAAGAACGGCAAATCTGCAGTACCGGACAGCTAACCAGCAGAAGCGCTTAAGACTGACGTCGAGACCAGTGTGGAGCTACTATACCCGCTCTTCAGCAAGATATGAGATGAAGCACAAAATTCAACAGAATGGAAAGAGGGATACACAATCAAGCTCCCCAAGGCTGGTGACTTCAGTTCGAGCTCCAACCACCGAGCAATCACGTTGTTGTACATCACATGAACTGTTTTAGTCGCATCCTGCTGAACCGAATGAAATACAAACGCCAAGCAGATTGGCAAGACGTGAATGCAGTTGGAGACAGTCGCCCAAAATCGACAGGCTTAGAGGAAGCTGGTTGGCCAGACAAGACCACAGGAGAAGATAGGTGGCTTAGACAGTAACAACTTCACTAGAATTTATAAGACAACACAAATATACTAAGAATGACCAATGTTTTTAGACTCGAACATGTATTCGAATAACGTATTTAGATATGATTGTAACACAATGTGCTGTAAGTAATTCATAAATGATTTTTTAATTTTATTTGTTTTAATTCCAATGATTTCTTTGTACGTAAGAAACAATAACTGAAAACAAAACATTTAAAACGTCACCAAACACGTGATGCAACGAATTGAATTTTGTATAGAACTTAAAACATTAAGTAAAATATAACAAAAAGATTCCGCCCTGATACCAAAATAATATTTTCCCCCAAATGATTACCTAGAGTTCAAACTTAAAGATACAACGAAGAGAGATACAGCAATTATTTAATAAGAGATGAAACCTATTGCGTTAACTGCAAGTCACGTTATATATTTATAGTATGCCCAAAAGTTGCATTAACGCTAAAGCTAAAAATAGTAATACAACACATTTGCCCTAAAACTTATGTTCGTTCCTATGCATTACCCTGCTTTCTTAAATTAATTCTGCAATTAAATATTTGAAAATCAATGCTTTAATGCTTTAATTTGAATCTAATGGTTACTCAATACAAATATTGTACTTGTTTCGGTGTATAACAAAATAAAATACTTGTATAATTTATAAAGTTACACGATCATCTGCAAACCTATAATGGCACGTACTGAAAGCTTATCACAACAGCTTGCGGTAAATTGGTACCAGAAGTTCCATAATGAAAAGTAATTATAATATGTTAATATCATCACGCGTCAGTTGACCTGAGCACGAAAATATTTTAAGTTAAAAATTCTACTCACACACACGGCGTAAACAGTTTTTTACACAACGTCTTCTCCGAAACCGCTTGTTTGGCAAACCTTTAGAGGATTGCTTTAAGGACGGTCCTTAGAAAACATTTTTCAAACCACCTGAATATCTGGCTTATGTGTATGCCAAGACATCGAAATATTTAACATGTTCATGGACAACCACCAACGGCCAACTCAAAGATAAATTCCTTTGATAACCCTAAATTAATTTTGAAACACTAAATGGATAAAAAATCCGAAAGTATTCGTTGTAGTTCTCAGAGCTGATTCCACATTACGAACTCCGAGAAAAAACTGCTAATTTGCTTACATTTGTTTGGTTGTTAATTAAAAGTTGTGTTTTTTCAAAGCATAACATAAAGTAGCTGATGGCTAATACGAAATGAAATAGTATTTAGTATTTAATAATTAACATTTTTGTTTTATATATTATCATTTCTTTAAAAATCTTTGGGTTAGAAAATAAAACCGCCTTGGTGTAATGCACTAGGAAGTTAAGCCTTGATGGTTATGAGTATATATATGGAGAAAATGTATTCATTACTTCAGCGTGCTTGTTGAAGTGTGGCCGTCTGATGCAATGCGATCTATCAACTAAGTTTAATCGAGCGGTCGAAATAGTATGGGTGTTTCCTTGTTTGTCGTTGCAATAATTTAAAGTTTAGTTTGTTTATCTAAATAGTTGCTTATTCTTGCGGATATTGAGCTGTGTTGTCTTCATTGTGGGGCCCTCGTGTGAAAATGATCTGGAAAGAACACGTTCTTGTTTGTTTTATGGTAAGTATGACGCAAAGTGTCTTACATTACAAGTTGTATCAGCACTAGTGTTATCATTTTATGTAATCAAAAATAACCTGTCTTGAAATAATTCTCCAAGAAACGTTACATACATGGTTCATTTGTGTTAATAAGTGTTTATGGATGTTATATGCTGACTTGTTATTTAAAAGTGTAAAAATTAAACAATTGTGGTGTTTTCTTCGGAGTCGTAGAAACAACATTATGTATGTATGCCGTAGATCTGTGTTAAGATATAATGGCGTGTTTTGACTTTGATAAAATAAAAAAAATATGTGCAAAAAAACATTGCTGATCAACTCAGACTTCTCTAGGCGTGTTACAGAAACGAGTTTTGAAATATTTAAACAAAAGACGACACAGTTTCCAATAAAAGTGCTTTTTTCAGGTTTATGCGTGCGTGTGCATGGTTTCCAAATGTGATGCAGCTGGATATAGCGACTCCTGTATCTCCACAACTGAGTGTACTGGCAGTGTGGGCCTCATCTGTGATTTTAATCATGTCTGTACCTGTAACGGTACCCATTATTATGATACTGGATCTTCTTGTGAGAAAAGTAAGGTTTTAAAGAGTGTAAACAATTGCATAGACAATTAATGACATTTCCGTTAGAATTATGTGATCCTTTCGAACAAGGTTTTTACAGGTTCCAGAAAATAGTGTAAACGGTAGGGTTTTTAATCACATTATATTACCCTCTGGCTAAATGGACCGTAAACAATACAAAAAAAAGTAACATACAGACTATTGTAGTGAGTAAAGTTGGGATATAAAGCGAATATTAATACAAAATACACGCTAGGAACTGTCTTTCTCATGTGGCTGGAAAAGAAATGTATACAAGTCATAAAGGGTATACAACGGCGAAAATTAGAGCTGTAACGATTCGGTTCGATGCATCGAAAATCCGGTTCAATGCCGCCGATTCTATTTCAATACGAATACGACCAATTTCGATTCGATTCACTGCTTGCCCGATTGATCCGCATTTTAAACCTTACTTTCCAAATCCGTCGTCTTAACTTCCTTGTCATTTATAATACGTCTTGTGATTGATCAATAGCCAAAATGGCATCCAATGAATGAATGAATAACATGCTGAGCATTACATCAGCCGGTAAAATGGCTTCTTCAACCACGTTGAAAGACGCACCGTCAAAATTAAAATCAAAAGTATGGGAACATTTCGGGTTTCGCGAAGGTTCTGATGCAAAGGCAACTTGCAAAACGTGTTTTGTTGACGAAAGTTACCCTAAATCTGGAAGCACTACAAATTTGAGGCAACATGTAAAGAGAAAACACACGGTTGATATTTCAAATGTGAAATCTTCATCTCCCACGACAAGCTCTTTTAACACGTTAGCAAAAACATCTGAGACAACGGGTCAAATGAAACTTTTTTTTCCTCGATACAAGTGGTTTGTTTACTTAACTGTGTGCATTCTGTTAAGATGTCAACTAGAAGTTGTTTATATACGTACATGTTTGTTTTTTCTTCTGTTAAACACATGTGATACATTGTGCATTTTATGTTATTTAAGAATAACTCAACAGGAAGTTTTGTTCAATAAATGTGTTACTTATAAAACAATGTTGCGTTTTTAAATTTTCAAAAATTAAACACTTTAAATGTACAACATAATAAGTTAATAACAAATACCAAACATATTAATTCATGCCCTGGACAAACCAAACATGAACTAGTTTGAAAAATAAGCAGTAAATAGTTTTATTTGAAACAAATCGAAAATAATCGAATCGGACCATTTGGTATCGAAATCGAATCGAATCGAATGATGGGTGAATCGATACAGCTCAAGCGAAAATATCTATCTCGGCATGGATGTGACCTTCTTGAATTTCACGTTCTATTCCCCTCCTTTTCTTATTTACGCATACACAATATACTAGAAACATTTTTTGTTAAGCGTAAATACATAGATTTTTTTTTGTCTGCAAATTATTTTTTGTCTATAAAGTCATCATCCTTGAAAGAAATTTATATTAAAATATAAAAATAGATAAATATAATTTAATTGAAGCTTAATGGTTATTGCTTTGATATGTTATCACATGTTTTGTAAGGGCAATATGTTCTATTTTAATTCATGCGATATGAAAACAGACTAATAGTTACAAATCGTTGCTTGCACGTTTTAAAGTTCATTTGAAAGTGAACGTAAAAGTGAGATACGTTTTCAAAGAGGCGACATACACAAATCTTTTTTTAATGCACCCCTCTTTTTTCTTTCTCGTCCCCACGCAATACTGACTCGAGCGGAACGACTTACTAACTCGAGGGAACGAAATATACGAAAGAGGATTAAAACACTAAACTAGTGAGGAGTACAAGGAACAAAAGAGCAATGCAGTATAGATAAGAGGGGTGAAAATTACAGCTTATTATGCAGTTTACAATATGATTTATGACATACAAAAATATATAAGTAATTTATAAAGCGATATTAAGAGGATGTAATATTACGTTCTTATTTTTAAACTTTGACCAGCATAAATATCAAGTTTATTTGTAGCATACAATTAAATCTAAAAAAACGAGAATACAAAACATCCGATGGGAAAATTTCATATGAAAGGCTATTTGAAAAAAAATGTAATTATGAAATGGAAATACATGTATTATATAAAAAAAAAAGAATAGTTTTAACCAGGCCGTTATAGCGTTGCGCGGCGCCATTCCCTTTTTTGTAGCGCCACGCTGCACCCGTTCAAAGTCATTTAACGCCACGCTGCTCTTTCCAAAGGCCGCCGCCCTGTCCTTTCATGAAAACCCGCTGTTTTTCGGAAAAAGGCGCGACGTGCCCTTACCGATAACATCTTAATTGCCCCTTAACCAAACTCCTAAGCCGACAAGTATCAGAAAATGGCCCTAAGGGGCGAAGATTCGCGCGGTTGTGAATTAGTCATGCGTGAATAACCACGTGTCAATATCAATCGATAATTTCATTGGCTTTGTAATACCAAGCACACTAATCGGTCCGTAATGTGTACTCCTCCACAATAAAATCGTGGAATTACTTCGGAGACTTTTGATGAAAACCTCGATGTTTTCCTCGTGGAAATAGTACATTTCATGCATAATTCAGTAATCTCAAAACTTTTATGTCTAAGCGTTATTAAATTAAAAAAAAAACAATAAAAGGTTTTATCTTTATCATTTTTAACTAATTATTGAAAGAATTACTGTAACATATACTAATTAAACAAAATGCGAATCGTGTATAACGCAGATATATACGATTTACGTTGCTATGCGCACCTGTCGCTTACATCATTTTAACAAGATGGCGGACTTTACAGAAAATAAATTTTGACTCTCATCAAAAATGGCAAATAACGATTGAATTAACGATGGAGATCATAGATTTACACAGAATTAATGACATGACTGTGATAATCAACGATGCATAAAAAGTTTTAGATACCAACAACATATTAATTCGTAATGTACTCTGTGGATGTTTATGGCATGGAAACGAGTGTTTGACAATAGTTAGCGTTCAGTTTACTCGCAAAGTTATATGCATATATTGCTTCATTATGTCTGTCGTGCTGTACAGTTTACTGAAACAACATGGAACTTCAATGGACATTGCAAATTTATGAATATTAACTGAAGTAAGTTAAATACATCAATAACTTTTAATTGTGCATGCTAATATTAAAATGTTTTTGCCACAACTGCCTCTGATAGAATTACATGTTTCTCCCAAAACCAGGTATTCACGGAACGGTTTTGCCCTTTTTTGCCTAAACTGCGCATTAAAATGCTCTTTTTGAAAGTAATGCCGCATGCCCCATTTGCCCTCCTGGGAAAAACACTTCTGAGCAATAAATGATCACACAGAAGCATTATAGCGCAAACTATATATTCAAGTAGTAAAATATCGTAATGTGAAGTGGTCCCTAAAAGTGCGAATTTTCGGTTTCGCGAAGTTTTTCCGGATGCCGTACAATTCGAGTTGTTTTTTTTTCGTTTTTAATCTTAAAACGTGGTAACCTGCCACCTCTACAGCTCTGAATCGTTAGTGTTGTTCCTCAGAAAATACACACACAATTTAAAACTTATATGATAGAAAAAAGGAAATGATGTATAAAATAGTTAAATAAATAACACAACGTCCAA
Source organism: Dreissena polymorpha (assembly GCF_020536995.1). Lineage (NCBI taxonomy): Eukaryota > Metazoa > Mollusca > Bivalvia > Myida > Dreissenidae > Dreissena > Dreissena polymorpha. Next base: position 57,228,564 of record NC_068357.1, on the reverse strand, counting down.
AAGTAGTATAAATTAATATTCTATGTGTTTCTTCTGATTTTGGATTGACTCACCTACTAACAATACAGATGGCACATCAAGTTCTGTTTAAATGAATAGCGCATACATTTAAGTAATACAAAATAGGAATTTTCAACTCTTCTGTTGCCTCGCTATGCGGACAGGAAAATACTAAATATCAACTATGATATTTGGTCACCGCTTGGAACGGCCTATTCATGTAATTGGATTTAAATGTGCAGAAAGACAGGGTAACCATCAACTTTATTCAAACATGATTCCTACAATACACGAATTCGAATAAATGATGCAAATAATACGATGGTATTGTACTTCTAATTTATAAGCAGTGAAAGAAAACATAACGCTTAATGCACTATTTTAATGTATCCGTGTATTGTTAACGGCTGCTAAACATTATTTCTTCGTTTCACGGAAGTGGAATTAGTGCATATAAAACAAGACTTAAACTGGCCATCTTTATTTGGGCTGTCACTTCATGGTTAATATGCTGCATTTTTACTGATGCCAGTAACTGTTCTTTTATATTTAGAGTCACTTCTTGGGGCCCTCTGTAACTACGATATTGGATGTGCTGATGCGAATGCGGTATGCACATGTTCTAGCTTTAGGTGCAAGCAAACTTGTAGCTGTAATAATATGTCGTATGATGACAATGGGGTGAACTCAGGAGGTGTCTGTCAAAGAAGTAAGTATCGATTTATATTTATTAAGGTTACGCAATTAATCCATGTCATAAACGTATATATATACACATGCATAAACTGGAAACCATACTTTTACTCCAATTGTGTTTATTTTCTTCTTAAGGAAGATGCAAAAGTTTGTGTGTGTTTTTGTATGTTATCAGAAAAACTTCTCGGAGAGACATGTTCTACCATTGCCATTTGTGCTGATGAACATTCATTCTGCAGTGAAAATGGAACTTGCAAATGCAACAACCAATATTTTGATGATAATAGCGAAAACGTCACAGGTGGAGTCTGTAGAGATAGTAAGAATGATGCTTTGTTTTTAAAATAACAACACAACAATACCAATTAGGTTTTGAACCTATGAATCACAGTGTAAAGTGATTTTGACATTATTCCTACACACTGGGACATCACATTTTTCGCGCCAATTATTTTACACATGTACGATAATTGCATATTAATTAAGAATTGTGTATAATTTTAATTAAAAAAACATAACATTGTTTAAATTTGTATCGCAAGAATATTTTTCGATTTCTAGCATACCTGGGATATTAAGATAAAATCACTCACCCTATACAAGAACAACATCTAGATACAAAAATCAGCATTCAAAATTAATATGTTGTTTTTATGTTAAATATTTCAAAAGTCATCTACATATTGTTTGATATATATTATTTGGTTTGAAAACGTATGATGGATTATATCTAACTACATTCGAACATTCCAGCATTACAGTATTAAATAAGTTTAAAGTATATTACATGCATCCTGCACACATCTCTGTTGTTATTCTTTCATTATACTGCTGTAGCGACGTTTAAAAACACGTTAATCTAAACAGACATTGGACCTGTTATAGATATCTTTAACAATAACTTACAGTCGTCATTCAATAAAGTTTTATATTTTTATAAATTTAATTGTTTTTGTTTAGCGTTATGTGCTATGCATTAAGTACTAAAGTTTGTCTTGTGACCAACATAACATTACAACCAGTATAGATGATGGCTTTTATTTACACCGCATTATTATTTTCATATTGTGTTCATTTCAGCGACACCTTTAGGGGACCCTTGTTCTTCCACAGTCACGTGTTCTGATTCCAATTCATTTTGCAATGATGGAAAGTGCAAATGCAATCCTCAATATTATGATGACAATGGGGAATCTGTCGCAGGTGGAGTTTGTCGAATAAGTAAGGTTGCCATATTGTTCTTGAGTTTTGTCGCAGTTTAATTATTCATAAAATGTAAATGGTAATAGGCGAAACACATACTTATGAAATATATAGATAATAAGATGATTTGTTCACCGTGTTTCTTTAAACGATTTTTTTGAATTTGAAATATTACCTTTGTAAATAAATACATACACAAGAACCAGATAGAACTTCAAGTTGTCGAGCTATTCATATTTTATACGCTAACAATTCTAGATATCAGCTTGCATTTGCGAAGATATATGGATATATTCCACTACGGGAAAGTGAAGTAAGCAATAGCCATTTCGCATGGTTCTTATATGTACAACGATGACCCTGATGCAAATTGATAAAAATAATGTTTGAAATAAGTGTATCTGAGACTCTTTCGTTGTTATTGTAGCAAGATATCTAGGATGGGCTTGTTCTGTGATTGCAAAGTGTGCTGATGCCAATGCTGTTTGTAGTGATGCTGTTTGCATATGCAGAGATACATATTATGATGACAACGGTCCATTATTCAGTGGAGGTGTCTGCCGACCAAGTACGGACTTTATTTTGTTTTTATATATATTGCAGTTTTTCCTTTTCATAAAAACGCAAACCCAAAACAATATCATATAGTAAACTACCGCTCTAGGTTTTTAATCAATATTGCATTTATACATTGATACAATGAGGTAGTATGTCGCGCACAAGTGCCTAAGACCAAGGTCATCGCGCATAAGGTCAAAGGTCAGATGCAGCAACGCTGCCCCTCACAATACTGTCAAGGCATAATTCTCTCAATCATACATTGATTTTTAAACAAACAGCCGATTGTGATCAGCACGTTGGGATGATGTGTGGCATGCAAGAACAATAACACATATACAGGCCAAAATCCAAATTCGAAGGTACAATTTTGAGACCTTAATTAAAATATATGTTCCGATCAATTGCATTATCCAGCATGAATAGATTTGAAATTAAAAGTTGAAACAATTGGAATTATGAAATAAAAACGAGTGTCGCTCTCAAGAACCAAGAATCAGTCCTAGAATCAGTACTCAATGCAAGGGCAAGGTTTGATAATTTGAAATAACTAACCAAAATGATCACTAACATAAAAAGAATAATCACTCATAACTACATCCAACAAGAAAATTGAACATATCGTAATGGAAGCGATAAGCATGGTGAAACGGAGCGTCACGTATACTACACATAGTTCCAAAATTACGGTCACATTAAAAACAGAAACAAAAAACAATACACCAGAAAGTAATAAAGTTCCGTACGCATACGTTTGTGCCACAAAGATAGATTTTAAATACTTGTGGTGAAGTGTATTTTTTTAATGTCGCGCGATGGGACGAGAATACTATGTAAAGGTCAAATGTTTTTAACAGGGCCTAACAATTGGCATAAACGAAATCACATTGTGCTTGAATTTGCGTTAACTATAACGAAACTCAACTAGATTGAGCGGTACAACGTTGAATAAAGGAAATGTTTCTTACGCGAGACGAAATTCAAGGTTATCTTGACTATCATGAACGAAACATGTTTCCGAGTATTTTGAATTTTGCTTGTACTGTAATTTGGTTAGTCACGTCATGTAAAATATGTATTGTCAACATAAATCCGCCGTCCATTGTAGGTTAAGATTGATTATATTGGGCGAATCTTTCATTTTTAACATAAATTCTTGACCACAGTTGAACGCATGTGCAAATACATTGACTCATGTTGTACAGCAATTAAAAAATCAATATTGACATATTTAACCAGTTTTCCTTGATTTGCACTTTTGTCACAAATAACATGTGCAATTAACCTAAATACTGCTGGCTCTGGGTTGAGGTGGGGGTCATTTCTTCCACATCCATGGGTAGTTCGTGAACTATATTTTGTTATGTTTCCCTGAAATTATTGTGTTTTCTATGTACTTAAAGGTTTACTGAACACATGATGTTAGTTTTTGTGTTGGTTAAGTAATGTTTGAGATTGGTGCACTACAATTTATTCGCGGCCCAAAAGGGATTTGTTCACAGGTTTTCGTATTTGTGAAAGAAGTCATCTTTTTTACTAACAAATATGTAATGTTTGAATGATATTAAATAATCATTATAGCATTACACAAGTTAAATAAAACATATTGCCTCTTCTGGGATATGAACTCAGGGCCTCTGGTAGCATAATCTAATACGCTTATACACGATTTATTATTGAAAAGATTTGGAATGATGATTATCCGTTAATGAACCAATATTTTAAATACTTTTCTGTCATGATTTACATTTCACCTGAGTGTTTAAACATAATGAATACATTCTTTTCGTATCTATTATTTTTAAAACCACCTGTTTACCGAACTGTGAATGATGCCTTTCAATCGTCAACTGTTGGCTTTAGTCTAACGCATTAAACTTAAAAAGTGCTTCTACTCTAATTCCTCATATAAAACACACGTTTTCCGTTAGTTGAATCTAGAAAGATGTTGAGCGCGTTTTATTACGTACAGGGCTTCTTACTGACCCCGTCGGTAAGATCATTTTTCCTACAAGGTCAGTTGCTTTTTACACAGGTAAGTAACTCTCTCGCTCAATATGCATATACTGACCCTGTAGCACATTTTGCGTTTTTAATAAGAAGCCGTGGCATCTCTATTCAAAACAACGAAATACATGATGATCTACATGATTACTATTGAAGGACGCTTTATAATAATTGTAGTACAAGCTTATTATTTAAATCATAATATCCATTTTTGCAACATTTTCATTTTTACATTTCAGAATTTATTTTAGGACTGAACTGTTCAACCAATGCAACGTGTACTTCGCATGATTTGAACTCATTCTGTAGTGCTTCAGGAATCTGCAAATGCGAGGATACATTTTATGATGACAATGGGGTATCTGTCGAAGGTGGAGATTGTCGAGAAAGTAAGGAGTTTGAAAAAAGTTGAAATCCCTACATTGATAACATAATTTATGGCAAACTACGCACACTTTATAATTAAACTATTTTAATTGTCATTAAGATTCATCAGCAGTACAAGACAACAACACATCTTTTTATTTCGTTTATCAAAGTTATTTGAGCAATTTTCTTTGCGCGTGCTTAAGTGAACTAAATTCTTGAAACCGGTTGATATTTTCAAGTAAATACAAGACAGTGTATTATAAATCCTTACATATTTTGTAAATTTTGAGAAAGTAAGGAGTGTATGTTGTAGTTGAATTGATGATATCTTAGATTCTGGTATGTATTTCAGTTCAGATTCATCTTTCAGCATCATTGTGACAATCAGCCTGTTTGAACAACAGCGTCATTTCGCGCTCAAGAACCAAATGACTACCATCATTTATGCATGGTCTAAATTCAACACATAATTGTCAAATTAATATTTACACTCTTATCAGCCGATCAATGCAACGATTCAAATGAAACATCCATTGGCACAACTGTTAAAACAATTTAATAATTGGATATTTTAGGTGATGAAAGCATTTTGATAATATACATCAATCACAGCTAAATATTACGAAATATAGGTTTTCTAATTTAACAAGGCTACGATTTATACTAATAACGGCATCTATATTAACCTATATGCACGGCGTGGAATGTACCTTAAACCATGAACACATTCAATGTAATATATAGCAACCTGCTGCCTCCCCTTCTGATATTTTGTTTTCACGACCGCATACATGGTTATTTAAAAATAATTTAGCCAAAACAAAAGAACACCAGCAGAACGTGTTTTGGCAAAACTGATATACAAACACCGTGAGCAGAATACAACGAGAATAATATAATCATACAAAATAACCGATTAATCTAACCTCATGTTTAACGGTACCGTATGGCTTGTTAAACAAATTTAAGGCAAATTGAAATTACTTAACAAATTGTTTAACAACTTAACTTAACAAATTACTCTTTGTCTGACAGAATTAAAAGTTGTTTCAAAACCAATATGACAGTTATATGGCAGGGGTTATCCTTATCTGTTTATATATCTAAGTATGATTGAAATGAAAACCAACTATTTGAACCGTTCAATACTCTTGTCACAAATATATTGCTGTAGCTCAGGTGTTCGTTTTTCAATGTAATTATTTATTGCTGTTTGAACTCTGCGGTTAGTCAAACTCTCATGACCTATATAATTAGATATATAAATTACCTCTTACAATATACATTGAATAAGGTTTGATACATACGTTGTAACCATTATGCTGTTCGGCATGTTTTCATTTCACCATATCTACATTGTTCTTAGCTTAGCGTCAGGCTTTGTGCATTGAATTTGTTCGCCTTTCTGTTATTTAAATCGAATTACTTTTTGCATATAGATTCCAATAACTGACGACTTATTTTGTTAATTTCAGAAAAACGGCTGGGGGAGATATGTTCTAACATATCCAAATGTTATGATGCAAATTCATATTGCAGTGATGGCAAGTGCAAATGCAATCATCAATATTATGATGACAATGGAGAATCTGTCGCAGGTGGAGTTTGTCGACATGGTAATTAGGCTTATATATTGTTTTTGATTTTTTTCTTGCTTTCATTTTTGATTTCATAAAAAAAGTTATATGAGAAATACATACTTACAAATTATAAGATGATGAGGAATCATGTTTTTTTCTAGCGATTCTTTGAACTTAAAAGTATACGTTCACACGAAATATTGTATATACGAGAATCCGGTAGTCCGTTAAATAGTCGGGCTATTTATACTTTACACGGACATTTAACAGATATCAACATGGAATTATTAACATAGCTATATTAAATTACGGTAACAAGATCGATTTCCGCTTGCTTCTTAAATGAACAATAACTGCCCTTGGATGAAATGATATATAAATAACGTTTTAATAATTTGTACCTTAGTCATTTTTGGTGCAAGTTCAAATTAATATATAAGATAGGCTTGTTCTGTAATTGGAAATAGTGCTTATGAAAAACTCAATTTGCAGTGGTAGTTTGTCTTTAATATGGTGGCATTTAACGGTTTTTCTAGGGTAGCACACATTTACATGTATGATCATTCGATATTTGGTTCATATTTTAAATCAATTACACTTCCAAGATGTGCGACGTCGGACTTTCTTGTTTTAATTTCAGATAAACGTCTAGGGGACACGTGTTCTGTTATTGCCAAGTGTGCTGATGCAAATGCAGTTTGCAGTGGCGATATTTGCATTTGCAGTGATCAATATTATGATGACAATGGGCCATACAACAATGGAGGAGTCTGTCGACCAAGTAAGGACGTTATTTTGAGATAAACTTTATACTTTTATTCTTTCTTTCATACACCGACAGTAAGTCGCACACAATAAAGGTGTCAAATCCCAAGGTCAAAAGTTAACACAAGGAATGCTGTTCTTAACGCTAAGTTAAGAGCATATCTCTTTCAAGCATAAATGGAATAACCTGCAAAAACATGTCGTAACTTTATGCATTGGTATATACACGTACTTTCTATGAAATCAAGAAAACATATATTTTTTATCAGACTGTCAACCTGGACATTACGGCGTTAACTGTTTAAAGCAATGCCATTGCCTTGTGGACCCGTGCGACAGTGTTACAGGTGCATGTCGTAATGGGATCTGTGAAGACGGCTGGACAGGAACAGCGTGTAATGAAAGTAAGTTTTTATTTGATATTAACGAAACAAAAACCAAAAATCACAGAAAAGAAATATCTGCATATACAACTAGAAATCTAGCAACATTTTTACTATTGTAGACTTTTACATGTACACATATAAAATGTTAATATTCAACCGTGTTTAATACTCTATATAGTAATTGCATTTTAATTACAATAAACCGCTCACAGAGAGACGCGCGCTTAATAAATTAAATATTATTGAAACAAAGATGTTTAATTCACGCAAAACAAATACAATTCATTTTAAATTATTTGTCACTATCAAAACGGAACTAAAATAAAACAGGTTTCGATGCGGTTCAAGCCAAATACGCGCTAAGATGCTATAGAAATACAAACGGATCGTTTACACATGAATCCGAATATATGTTTAATAATTTCAGTAAGTAGTCAAATGGCATCATGTACTTACTCATTTGTTATATGATATTGCCACAATAACTTAATATGCAAACATACCGGTGGTACCTCTCCAAATATTTCTTTAAAAAAGTATCTCTCTTACAGTTCTTATGAGAGATTATTGTCAAGTTCATGTGATCATAACAATAACGTGTAATTGACATCAACTATTTAAAATCTATACATGTAATAATTGTACTACACAAAACAACAATAAAGAATCAATAACGCTGGTTATGCGATTTTTGCGCAAGGAAGTAAGCGACAACCGTTGTCATTCTGAGGTGGTTACCCGTTTAGATTTTTTTCATAGATATTTTCAGATAAACATTTGGAAAAAAAACAACAATATAGTACACAGGTGGGTAGCGTGTAGCTACGATATTAATTAGTGAAGACATCATTTTGAATGATAAATAATCATATTATAACGAAAAATTAACTTTTCTGAAAAAAAAATTCACTATCAAATATATATAACAAGGTATGCAACTCAAAATCAGCCCAAAACGGGGTGCATCGTTTTGAACCGCCATATCTTCATCAATTGTGCAGCGATTTTCACGATCTCGGTCTTATTCAACGCAGAAATGAATTTCCTTTCTGGAAATGTATATGTCTTGCAATATTTTTACAAATGCTGGGTCAACTTTTAAGAAATAACACGATACACAACACGCATGACCCAGTTGACAGTGATCATGCATTCTTTATGAATGAAATCTCCAGTTGTAAAGACACACCTCCGCATTGGACCAATGAAATCACTCGTATGTTTAAAATGTCAGTTAGTTGAAATGTATGTAAACAAAGGTTTCAAACGGCGCTGGACAGTAAGTCTTGATGCAGAATGTAACGACAAGAACGGTAATAATGTTTTTTCATACGTTTTATTGAATTATGGTATCGAACTACATGAACTTTGTAGGGAAGTTGCCCTTTACTCCGTGAAGATTTCAGTCTTAAAGACAGCATGATCACTGTCAACTGGGTCATGCGAGTTGTGTATCGTGTTATTTCTTAAAAGTTGACCCAGCATTTGTAAAAATATTGAAAGACATATACATTTCCAGAAAGGAAATTCATTTCTGCGTTGAATAAGACCGAGATCGTGAAAGTCGCTGCACAATTGATGAAGATATGGCTGTTCAAAGCGATGCACCCCGTTTTGGGCTGATGTTGAGTTGCATACCTTGTTATATATATATATTTGATAGTGAAATTTTTTTTTCAAAAAAGTTAATTTTTCGTTATAATATGATTATTTATCATTCAAAATGATGTTTTCACTAATTAATATCATAGCCACACGCTAACCACCTGTGATATAGTACACAAATAGAGCAAAGACTTGCATAGACATGGACAGTTGGTAGGAAAGGTCATTTTTGGCTGAGAAGAAAAATAATTGTAGAATCTTAACAGTAAGGTCATATTAGGATAAATTCCAACAGATAAGATGGTAAAATCAAGGATGTATTATTCATGTGTATATTTATGTTTATAGTAATGTCGTATAACATGCATTATATAAAGTATGATTCTGGACATACTGACATAAAAATCAGATAATTAAGCAAGTGTGCATATTCATGCTAAGACAACACACAACACAACAGCTGCATATATACATAAACAGTTAGCAATCACTATTATCAAAAGCATAAAGGATAGTACAGTGTACTAAATAACACGAAGCGTAGAGAAATGAACACAAAATTGATAATAGTAATTATCTTAAATAAGATTATAAAGCTGGTTACATGGTTAAGGTTTTAAGCCAAATAGTTATACATAGATACAGGAGATGAGTAAACATTATACAGGAATGATACTAATATAATAATTGTGTGACTTATCTACATTAAACGAAGATAATATTATGTAATGACAGTGAATCCAAAGAACTGATGTTGGTATATAGTTGGCTGTGTAGCATCCCGTTACAGTTTTAGATACAATGAAATTAAAGTAAATGATAATTTTTAAAGCAAATTAAATGTGATTAGTTAAAAAAAAACTGTAGCATGCCAATGCAATTTAAGATAGAATTACATTTAATTATATGATTAAATTTAGAGAGATAAACGCTATCATGTAAATAATTGAATATAGTGTTTATTGTTATATGTGCATAAAACCATGTCTTGTACAACGAATTAGTATACCGGTACTTTTCATGTAATGAGTAACGCAAAACTACTACTATACATTCACCTTATCTTATTTCCTCTACTATAACAATCGCTTATACCCGACTTTCGCAGCTTGCGAGCCAGGCATGTTCGGAATGAATTGCTCCTCACCATGTCATTGCCTGAATGAATCAATCTGTGATCATGTTTCTGGCAACTGTCCTTCTGACCGATGTGCGCCTGGGTGGACTCATCGAAATTGCAGCGTCGGTAAGATAGACTATTGATTGCTTAAAGCAAACACGTGTATAACGATGTGTTTTTGAGTGTGTAGTATTTAAGTATTTGTATTCTTCCTCAGTTTCGTATTCAGTACGGATAATAGTAAATAAACACACATAAATATTCAATCTTTCCTGATATATTTGCCGCAATAGGCTTTGTTAAAGCTTGTTTCTATAAATGGGCTAAATTTTCTTCATGTTCTTTTTTTAAAAACAAATGTATGTTGATATAAAAAAAAAAAAAAAGAAAGTGTGAATATTTTTCTCTTTATTTATATTATTATCAGACAGTATGTATTACTCTAATACTAGTTAATTAATATAAATGTACTGTGCAACGCAGCGTTCAAACGCGGTTTCTACAACCAAAGATTCTCTTATTAACCTTTTTCCTAATCTCCTTATTGCTTATCATACTCATGTTAAGATCTTATATATGTGTGTTGAAGCTGAGGTATCTATTTCTACAACGGAGTGTCCAGATTTCCATTCTGACAAATATTTCAACGCCTTATTAGCTGTGGCCATAGTCCTTGGAGTTGTTGTCGTGGCTCTAGCAGTATTGAATGTGGTGTCCAGCACACGAAAACATCGCCAGTAAGTACACACAAATACATAATTGCAAGAGATTTGCAAAAATATGTCAAGAAAATACTTGTAGCAATAATGCGATTTTAACAATCAATTCAGATACTTTTTTGAATGCAATCTTATTTGTAAGGAAGTTATCTTACCTGCCAATAATATAAACCTCTTTACAATACCTACATGCGTATACGCTTATTCACGTGGTACTTTACTATTTGGCATTCGAAATGTACACTGTGATAATCTGATTCATTATTAGATATGGTACACTTGATCTAATTAACTGAATTTGATATACCGTTTGCGGTCGTCACTTATTTGCGTTAAAAGAATTGGCAATTGTATTAAAGTTCTCATTTTGCTCAATAATTTCAATTTGAACGTCTAGAAATCGTTGCATAAACATTTATGTATTTCATGCCTGACGTTATTCACGAAAATTTGATTGTTTATCTAAACTTTTATTATACATATGTGTGTATCCTAAATATGCTACATACTCATCGATATTGTACAAGATTCATATAATTTCTTTCAGAATTAGCAAACGTGTATGCACTTTTATGTTCAGTTTCGATAATTCATATAGTCTGTAATATCCGCTGTCGATCGCCACTGTCGCAAACGATTTTTTAAAAAGCGGTTAAACCCTATCCGATAATGTACTGCGAGTCGTCTGTCAGTTGTAATTATTGATTTACGACTACGCAAGCGACCTACATGACAGAGTGCAAATTGAAATCACTAAAACGTGTAAGTGTTACAAACGGTGTTTTTACTGTTATTGTCAAGTTTATGGGGGATATTATCGGTTATTATCGGAGTAATGGCTCCTTTATGACAATGAACAATCAATTATGTAATCCTGGGATAAACTTCATGAAGATAAATAATTATAACGATTATAAGGGACGCTATTTCTTTAATCAATACCATGAAAAGAACACATGTTAACTTGTTTCAACAGGCATTTGTGAGCATTTATGTTTACCAGTTTCATTATTATAATGTTATGGGAACAATATATTTTAATTAAGATACCAACTATTTCTGAAATCAAAAGTAGGTGTTTCACTCGATGTACTATATTTCGGACATGTTAAAATTCGGACATATAAAGATAGTGATATTTATGTGTTTATTTGTTGTTGATAGTTTGTAAAAATATGGTTTGTGTTATTTCAGACAACAAGAATGGATGGTGGCAATTATCCTGGGCCTTTCTGTCAAGAAATAGATGTGAAAAATATTCATTTAATTGAACCTGGAAATCAACCACCACAGCTAACAGAAAACCTTTAAACAATGGGTGTTGTTTTAGAATTTGTGAAATTTGATAATAAGCAGAAGTTTATGTATATTATGCCCAAATTACCAAATGTAAAAGTTTAACAATTTGAATTGAGATGCTTTATTTTCTGATGTTTGATTTATTTTTTCTTTCAGATGATGTACATTTGTGTGATTCTAGGTTTTAATAAATAATTCTGAAACATTCATGCAGCATACTGTTTCATTATTGTTAACATTATTAAATTATGTTGGTTATCTGGTTTATCAAGTGGATAAAAATGTTATTTGTATAAAAATAAAGCTTATTAATACTTATGAAGGTACTTATTGTTATTTATGTATTAACATATTTCTTTAAGTAATAAATATATAGTCAATGCCATTATTCATAGATGTAGTAATTATAATTAGGTTCCATTAATGATTGTCTTTATTTATAAAGTCGGAATAACCGGCGATTTTCACACCGCGATAAAGTGGCGACAACTTTTTTTAGGCCAGTGAAACCCCTGAAGTATTACATAACAGAGCAATCCATGTAAACATAATATTTTAAGTCCCAATTCGTTGCCAATACCTTGCATCACGCTTAACATTGAGGAGGTTATGGTAGATATTCTTAATATTAAAGATGTGTTGGAGGAACTCGCGCTAACAGCGAATCGTCCCATCAAAATATGTACGACGATTTGGGACCACGATCAGCTAACCCCGACCATTACGACTCCCTTCCAATGCCCACCAGTGAGTATACCTTCGGCACCGTTAACACTGCATTCTCTTCCATCAAACGCGCTTACATTACTTTATATATACGTGCTTATTGATATTAAGGAGCCTTAAATGATTAACCTCCACAGTCAAATGGGCATCCTCCATTCACAAAAAGTAGTAAAAGTATGTTTGTTATACAAACAGATAAGAAACGAAACAACCAGTTATGAGATAATAGTATTATATGACATTACAGTATCTACAAAATACAACACTATTTCAATGAATTATAAATTTAATCCATATAAATATGTATGCAATCAAAGAGTTAAAACAATGTAAAACAAATATAAACAAAGTGAAAAGTGAGCTGAAACATAAAAAATAGCTTTATATAAGCACGAAGTCCTTAATTTAAGGGAAGTGACCAATTGCCAAACAGTCAAGCTCATTACTAAGCATAATATTTAACGCCAAACATGCTTCAAACACGCAAAATATGAATAAAAAAAGGGCACAGCATCTTGCAATCGCCAATACATCGCCAATACAAGCATAGCGTTATGTGTTTAATCCTGGTTGCAGGGCCTAAAACCGCACACTTTTAGACAAGAAGAAAGAATTATTATGGAAAATTTATGAACAGCACGGACAAAAACATTCGACATAGTAGTTATAACAATATTTTAAATACCAATAAGTCAATTACTTAATAACAGTCACTTAATATGTTGCATGACTACTTTGTTTTTCAGTTCGACAATAAGGGCGCTAAATAGACAGATGGATACGCATACACTCCCCCAGTCTGATCCTGACATATCGACACATAGTTTTACCAGCAGTTGTTCTGTATTCGTTATGACAGAGAACTACTGTATTACAGTATTACGCTTTATTGTTTGAATCGCCAATTGCCAATCTAATCCCAACATAAGTCGGTGCTGACACATACAGCAAGGATTACCAGAGCATCAGAGGGACAGACAGACACAGACATAGACAGTAATTAACGAACAATTCACACCCCTGCGAAGAAAAATAGCATTATAATTCTGAAAATGAACTCTCATTCTCACGTCGTTGTGTCATACAGTAACACATACCGAAATACGTTTACTTTTCTATGCCTGTTGTTGTGTACAAAATTAAGTCGTTAAAAATCGAGAAGTATCTAATTTAATGTAATCTAAATACCATGCAAGGTGATTGTCGATAGCTTGCCAATAATAATCGTCGATGTACGTACAAAGAACAACCTAAGGAATGCAATTGTGTGATTGTATGATATGTAACTATTCATAATCTCTACTCACATATTTATTTTCCTGTGAAGGTCATTTATGGCATCTATTATCAGTTTATGTATTTAGACGTATATATACATTTTTGGCAAGCAAATTTAACAGATAATGTAATCAACTAATGCGCATTATTGCGCTAATATATATGTCTACATTAGTTTTATAGTGATATGTTATTTGTCACTAAGAATATTTTTGTTTACAATTCATTTATAATATATTTTATAAAATTGCATATTTTATACAATTGCATATCATTTCTCAAAATAGTAGTGTTAACTAGATACATTCACATTAAACAAGAGCCTAAAATTAAACAAATCAAAACAATTCCTGACCTTATTTAGTATCATATTATAATAAATGTATAACAATTGACAGCATGCTATTATTAATAATTTATCCAATAATTGAACATACATAATAGTGTGTTTTTTTTCATTTCAGTTTGTATATTCTAATTTCATTGGTTATTATTCATCAGTATTCATTACTGATGAATTTTTGTGTAAAATTGTACTGATACTGGTACTGGTTTTGTTAAAAATGTGTGATACGTTAAGAAGTATTACAGACTTGTTTAAATCACTAAGTTATTGACTGAATTTGTGGAGAGGCTAAAAAATGTATTAAACGCAACAATTCTTGATATAAATATTTATATAAATAACAACATAAATTCTCTATCAAAATAATAAACATAACTGTATTGCTACTAGAAGCAATAAATATGTAATAGATGTAATATTTATACATCAAATGAAGTATTGTTTAATTTGTTGAGTAAAGGAGACATAAATTATTGTTTAAAAGGAGAACTGTAGCTATATTCCAGCATCCTTTTGTTTCAACATGTTGTCGATGTTTGTAAACATTACTACTCCTAGTGCGTGTGCTACTTTATGTGTGTATTTGTACGTGCTTGTGCTATTGTTATGCACTTACAATCCAAATACCATGCAAGACGATTGTTGATGGCAATAACAATATCTATATCGATGTACGTACAAAGAACAACCCAAGGCATTTTATTGTATGATCATATGATATGTAAATATTCATAGTCTCTACTCACACGTCTATTTTCTTGTGAAGGTCATTTATCAATCAGTGAATTGTGAAGAATTAATAAATATTGTTTGGCAAGAAATATTGACAGATAATGTTATCAACGAATGCGCCATACTGCGTTAATATATTTCTACATTAGTTTTTTAATGTTATGTTATTTGTCAATAAGAATACTTTTTACAATATATTCATATGTTTAATAAATTTGCATAACATTTATCAAAATAATATTGTTAACTAGATGCGTTGGCATTATACAAGAGCTTAAAATTAAACCAATAAAATCCATGAAAATAATGTCTGACCGTTTTTAGTATCATATTGAAATATGTGCTTACATGTAACAAATGTAGAGCTATACACACTTATTTACAGCATGATATTGTTCATAATGTATCCAATTAGTGTACATACAAAATAGTTTGTTCATTTACGTTTGTATATTCTAATTTAATTGCCTAGTTATTATAAATCAGTTGTCATGTCCAATGTATTATAAAAACCTCTTTGTGTGTAAAATTCTTCCTTTATGAAGTTTAAAAAATGTTTTAAACGTAAAGAAGTATAACAAAAATTTGTTTAAATCACTAATTTATTGACTGAATGTGAGGAGAGGCTAAAGAATGTATTGCACACAACAATTCTTTATATAAATATTCATATAATTAACAAAATAAACTCTTTAACAACATAATAAACATAAAGTGTATTGCCACTAGAAGCAATAAATATGTCGGCCAATTAAAATGAAATAAAATATCTATTTCGATCCGTGCAATTTTCCTTATTTTCGAACTACTTTAGAAGTATTATGTTGACATCAAATGAAGTATTGTTTAATTCGTTTAGTAAAGAAAACATAATATTATTGTTAATAAGAGAACTGCATGCTATATTCCGGTATGCTCTTCTACACATTTTGTCGATGTTTGGTAACATGTAATCATATTATTATTTCATGTGTATATAATTACTTCTAGTGCGTGTATCACTTCATGTGTGTATTTGTATACGCCTGTGCTATTGTAAATGTACTTATATTCCAAACACCATGCACTACGATTGTTGATAGCATGCCGATAACAATATCTATATCGATATATCTACAAAGAACAACCCAAGGCATGTAATTGTGTGATGGTATGATATGTAAATATTTATAGTCTCTACTCACAATTTTATTTTCTTGTAAAGGTCATTTATGGCATCAATTATCAGGTTATATATATTGAAGTATCTATAAATAGTGTTTGGGCAAGCAACGTTGACAGATAAAGAAATCAGCCATTGTGTCTTATTACGCTCATATTTTTACATTAGTTGTATATTATTAAGTTTTTGTCCATAAGGATACTTTTTATAATACATTCATAATAACATGTTTTATAAATTGCAAAGCAATTATAAAATTAATAGTGATAACTATATACATTTACATGAAACAAACGCTTACAAGTAAACCAATCAAACCAATCGAAATAATTGCTGACAGTATGTAATATCGTATAATAATAAGTGCTTATATGTAACATATGTAGACTTACACAGTTATATTGACAGCATGGTAATTTTTATAATGTATCAAATTATTGTACACACAAGTTTTGTTCATTTTATTTTGTATATTCTAATTTCATTGCTTGGTTATTATTTATCAGTTGCCATTACCAATTCTTATGTATTCTTAGGCTCTCCTTGTGTGTAATTGTTTTCTGTTACAAAGTGTTTAAATATTTGATACGTTTTGCTTATTTGTTTTGAAAGGTATTGACTTAATTTGTGGAGATGCTGCATAATGTATTTACACAACAATTCTGAATTAATACATAGATTCTTTGTCAATAAAATAAACATAAAGCGTATTACTACTAGAAGCCATAATATGTCGGTCAGTTTAAATGACATCTTAGATATATTTAAGAAATAATGTTTATGTACCATATTCAGTATTGTTTTATTTTTTAAGTAAAACAAAAACAATATTGTTGTTTAAATGGAGGACTGCATGCTTTATTCAAGTGTTATTCTACACATTGTGTCGATGTTTGTAAACATGTAATCATATTATAATTTTATGTGTATATTTTACTTGTAGTGCGTGAATCACTTCATGTGTGTATTTGTACGTGCCTGCGCTATTGCACGTATGGAAATCTACAGGACTTCAATGTGTATGCCCCCATTGAGTGGCTGATGGAGGTCGTTCTTAGTTTCATATTTCTTATATACATTTGATTTTTATGTATATGTCTGTATTAATAACCGTTATTAATCAATATGCTCATTCTGCATGGAATAAATTAACAAGGTCAGATGTCTAGGGTCATCTTAATCCTCGTATATCATGTCTGCACCAGGTTTACATAAAGATATGTACAATGACACGTATATCTCAGCCAATAAGCTTCTTCAGTCTGGGATACAATCAATTATATTGCTCTCGTAAAATATTAACTGAGTTAATTGCTAATTATGTTCAGTGTGTAAATATAAAATGGAATCCTGTTAAACATTATTTCTTTTCAGCGCGACGTTGTTTTGATTGTCTGTATTTTTGTACACGTGTTTCTATTTTGTATTGAATGTGTGTACTTTAAATGTGTTCACATTGTTTTTGCCTTTTTGGATTTATGGTAAATTAAATCAAAATCCGAAATCAAAACAAAAATAATCAAAATGATGTACACATTTTTGGATTCAAAGTTTTATTACTACAATTCATTATGGACCGAGAACAAGCCAAGTATATACTAATTTATTTTTCAAGCAACATACTACTAAGCAGATATATTAATGACAACTCATTTTTAATTGTGTGTTATGAATACAATTTACTAATTGGAGTGCTATTTTATTCTTGATGTTTATAATGTAAATACTTTGCACTAGATAAATAAATTACATGCTTACAAATACATCTAAAACAGTATATATATTTTTTTGTGAAATCTAGTAACGGCGTAATGTTTTGAAATATGAAACTGAATGCATTTAAAACGAATGTATTTGTATCAGGACATTATATTATGCATATCTAGTATACACCTTACAACATATATACTTGAACTATTCTGTATATAAAATGCATATATGAACTATTCTATGGTGATAATACAATTTTGCACAACTATAAAAAAGCAAAAACAAAAACTCGACACTACAAAGTTGTTATTGCTTATCATAGCCAACTAACAATACAAACGGTTGACGTTTTAATCTCCAAAACATTGTCTATTTTAACCATACTACACCAATTATTCTTTGTGTAAATATGTATTTCGTTAAAACAACGATAACTGGCTTCTTCTTTCTGTTCCCCATTTATATTTTCGTCGTGTCGTTTACCCCATCTCCGTTCCTTTTAGTTTCTAACACCTCTTCGATCTCCTCAAGGTCCAACGGAGAACCTTAGCACGGGTATCTCACGCTATCGAAACCGCTGAATGTTGTTAAGATGGGCACGTGCTTTCACCATCGGAAGTTGCGTATCAGGTTCATTACGAATGGGAGATCGTAGGTTTTCATGGTGAGGTTCCGATTGTCCATATTTATATCGTCTCTTTCCTCGTCGGTGTCGCTCGGGACCTCTCGCCAAATTACAATGCCGTGTTCTTCGTCAGCCCCTGCTGGTAAAAATAGAAACCGGTACACGTACAGTGCACATGAATTGTAGTTAAACATATCGATCGAAGAAAAACAGCAAACTACAGCAACAGCTGTTTGCGTTATATATTTTGGTTTGAAGTATGTTGTAATATATACGTATGGAAGACATGGAAAATTTATATTATGACTATTCCAGGACATAAGTTCACATGTTCTTTTGTGTAGCAACTCTAAACCATATAGTTTTCCTTTTACAAATACTATTTTAAGTGGCTTAAAACACAAATATCACTACACATATCGCCGATGTTTACCAGCCAAGTAAAATTCAAAATTGTGACTTTAACAGTCATAAATAAATTTGACGGTTTTGATTGTAGGCATTTCCGTGAGCAAAACATTAACTTATGTAGTGTCAACTTGTTCATGTGATGTAAATAACATGGGCGCTCGCTTTATTGGCCACGTTCGGTGAACACTTGGCTTCATGCATGTGTGTTAAGTGTCGTTCCAGATTAGCCTATGCAGTCCGCACAGGCTAATCAGGGACGTCTTTTTACGTATAAACTGGATTTTTGTTTAGAAAAGACGTCCTTTAATAAAACAATTCAATACAAGGGACAAAATTGTCACAAACCAGGTTTTCAATTTGAAAAAAAAGTCTGATAAAGGGAGACATTTCAATATGTGCATTGTTACCCCCTTGTGTAAGATTCAATCTATTTTTTTACTGGTGGACATCTTGATTTCAATTTGGAAAAAAAGTCTGATAAAGGGAGACCAACTCAACAATGTGCATTGCTACTGATTGTTCAAAGTTACCCCCTTGTTTAAAAATCAATCTATTTTAGTCGTGGCGACCTTGACCTTGGAGAGTTTGACGTAATTCTTTCGCGCGACACACCGTCCAATGATGGTGAACAAATGTGCCAAATGATTAAAAATCTAACAATGAAGGACATAGTTAATTATTAGTTATGGCCCGGACAAGCTCAATTATGGCCATTTTTGACCTTTGAACCTAAAGTGTGACCTTGACGTTGGAGATATCGACGTAATTCTTTCGCGCGACACACCGTTTAATGATGGTGAACAAATATGCCAAATGATTTTAATATCTCACAATGAACGTCAAAGCTAAGGCCCGGACAAGCTTGCTCCGCCCGCCCGCCAGCCCGCTAGCCCGCCCGCCCGCCCGCCCGCCGACATTCGCAAATCTAATAACCAGTTTTTTCCTTCGGAAAACCTGGTTAAAAAGCGGAAAATGTCGACCCTGATTAGCCTAAGCGACCTACACATGCTTATCTAGGGCGAAAATAAGTCTATGCATTATGCATAGTTTTCCCAGAACGAGGCTCATATGCTCGTTGTCGGATGCTTACCGGGAATAACGTTGTCTAGAACAAGCGCAGAAAAGCACCGCATGAACATGTTGTTGGCTAGAAGGGCATGTATCACCTGGTCTTGGTCACTGTAACCTAAAAATATATGTGCACGTTCATACCATTTTTTGTGTAAAATACTGGTCGGATGGAACGTTTCGTATCCGAGTAATCGAGGGTAGTAATCTTGTTTATTATATACCTGTTTAATGCTTTTAACAAAATACAGGTTGTATCAATCGTTGAAATAAAAAATCCCGTATTACGCTACTCGCTGTTTCCAATTCCGTATTACCATACTAGCCGGACTACTTCGACCCATTTAATGACATCACATTACACGCACAGAAAATAGAAATATTTTATATTACGAAATATATTACGTAGTACATCGTGTGACGTCATTTCTGTACCAAAACACAATAGTTTTATCTAAACTCTGTAAGGACATGTCGGACGTGGTGTTTTTTAACAGTAAACTATGTGTTAAAAACGTATTTTGGAGTGTGTGTTTATCATGCATAAATGTATATTTCGATAGGAATACAATAAAATAGTGTGGTTTAAACTAAGTTTCGATAAAGACACGGATGATAGTAGTGTAAGTGCATATCGTTTAAACATTTTTGTTATAAACATCGGATTAAAGTTGTCAACTTAATTGTTATAAAAATTGGATTAACGATGGCATTAAGGTAAGCGTGTCGGAAACCTGTGTTTTCCCGGGTCGAATGTTTACACGTTAATTTACATAAACTGTATTCAAACGCGTCTTAAATAAACTATGGCGTACCGTTTCAGTCATTGTTTTGTCAGTTTTGTTAAAGTAAAAAATACATTTGTTAACTGTTTTCGTTAGTTGTTGTATATAATAAAAGGAATATCACGCTAGTCAATTGTTCCAAGAGTTTGTATAACTCTCGTGGCTTGTGCTATTTCGCCTCCGCCTCTCGTGTGATATGTATGTATGTATTTTAATCAGTACAGTACCGGTTCAATGTTTTTTTACATTTTTCTGATGCGGTCTGGTTTTAGCAA